>NC_088241.1:44262922-44442922 GCF_036934945.1 Oncorhynchus masou masou | reverse complement strand
GCCTGGAAAATTCCCCAAATTTATTTCATGGCTTTAGAAGCTTCTGATAGGCTAATTGACATAATTTGAGTCAATTGGAGGTGTACCTGTGGATGTATGTCAAGGCCTACCTTGAAACTCGCTGCCTCATTGCTTGACATCATGGGAAAATCAAAAGAAATCAGCCAAGACCTCAGAAAAAAAATGGTGGACCTCCACAGGTCTGGTTCATCCTTGGGAACAATTTCCAAACGCATGAAGGTACCACGTTCACCGTGGGACGACACAGCTTTCATACTACTCAGGAAGGAGACACGTTCTGTCTCCTAGAAATGAACGTACTTGGGTGCGGAAAGTGCAAATCAATCCCAGAACAACAGCAAAGGACCTTGTGAAGATGCTGAAGGAAACGGGTACAAAAGTATCTATACCAACAGTAAAACGAGTCCTATATCAACAAAACCTGAAAGGCCGCTCAGCAAGAAAGTTGCCACTGCTCCAAAACCACCATAAAAAAGCCAGACTACGGTTTGCAACTGCACATGGGGACAAAGATCGTACTTTTTGGAGAAATGTTCCACAAAAATGGAACTGTTTGGCCATGATGACCATCGTTATGTTTAGAGGAAAAAGGGGGTCTTTCAAGCCGAAGAACAACATCCCAACCGTGAATGACGGTGGTGTCAGCATCATGTTGTGAGGGTGCTTTGCTGCAGGAGGGACTGGTGCACATCACGAAATAAATGGCATCATGATGAAAGGAAAAGTATGTGGATATGTTGCCAACATCTCAAGACATCAGTCAGGAAGTTAAAGCTTGGTCGCAATGGGTCTTCCAAATGGACAATGACCCCAAGCATACTTCCAAAGTTCTGGCAAAATGGCTTTAGGACAACAAAGTCAAGGTATTGGAGTGGCCATCACAAAGCCATGACCTCAATCCTATAGAAGATTTGTGGGCAGAACTGAAAAAGTGTGTGTGAGCAAGGAGGCCTACAAACCTGACTCGGTTACACCAGCTCTGTCAGGAGGAATGGGCCAAAATTCACCCAACTTATTGTGGAAAGCTTGTGGAAGGCTACCCGCAACATTTGACCCAAGTTAAACAATTTAAAGGCAATGTTACCAAATACTAATTGAGTGTATGTAAATTTCTGACCCACTGGGAATGTGATGAAATAAAAGCTGAAATATATCATTATCTCTACTATTATTCTGACATTTTACATGTATTTGGCTAAGGTGTATGTAAACTTCAGACTTCAACTGCATTGATGGCGTCATCCCCACAGTGACCGTATTACAAAGGGAAACCCAGCCTCGCGCTGCCCATGCGCTCCGTAGCCGATGTGAGCAAGACCTTTAAACAGGTCAACTTTCACAAGGCCAGACAGATTACCAGGATGTGTACTTAGAGCATGCACATTCCTACTGCCAAGTGTCGTCACTAACGTTTCCAACCTCTCCCCGACCGAGTCTGTAATACCTACATGTTTCAAGCAGACCACCGTAGTCCCTGTGCCCAAGAAATTGAAGGTACCCTGCCTAAATGACTACCGCACTCACGTCAGTAGCTATGAAGGGCTTTGAAAGGCTGGTCATAGGTCACATCAACACCATCATGATCAAACCCTAGACACACTCCAATTATTATACCACCCCAACAGATCCACAGATGACGCAATCTCAATTGCTCTTCACACTGCCCTTTCCCGCCTGGACAAAAGGAATACCTATGTGAGAATGCTGTTCATTGACTACAGCTCAGCGTTCTACAACATAGTGCCCACAAAGCTCATCACTCAGCTAAGGACCCTGGGACTGAACATCTCCCTCTAATACAGGATCCTGGACTTCCTGACGGACCGCTCCCAGGTTGTAAGGGTAGGCAGCAACACATCTACCACGGGGGCCCCTCAGGGGTGCGTGCCTTTCTGTACTCCCTCTTCACCCACGGCTGCATGGCCAAGCACAACTCCAACACCATCATTAAGTTTGCTGACGACACAAAAGTGGTAGGCCTGATCACTGACAACGTGAAACAACCTCTCCTTCCGTGTGAGCAAGACAAAGGAGCTGATTGTAGACTACAGGAAAAGGTAGGGCCAAACATGCCCCCATTCACATTGACGGGGTTGTCGTGGAACGGGTCGAAAGTTTCAAGTTCCTTGGTGTCCACATCACAAACAACCTATCATGGTCCAAACACACCAAGTCGTGAAGAGGGCACAAAAGATGTGTCATGGGTTCTGAGATTCTCAAAACGTTCTACAGCTGCACCATCGAGAGCATCCTGACTGATTGCATCACCACCTGGTACGGGAACTGCTCGGCATCCGACCGTAAAGCGATACAGAAGGTAGCGCATACGGCCCAGTACATCCCTGGGGCCAAGCTTCCTGACATCCAGGACCTATACAGTAGGAGATGTCAGAGGAAGGCCCAAGAAATTGTCAAAGACTCCAGTCACCCAAGTCCAAGTCAGTGACTGTTCTCTCTACTACCGCACGGCAAGTGGTACCGGGGCGCCACGTCTAGGTCCAAATGGCTCCTTAACAGCTTCTACCCTCAAGCCATAAGATTGCTGCATAATTAATCAAATGGCCACCCAAACTATTTACATTCCCCCCCTCCCCCTCCTTTGTTTTTACACTGCTGCTACACACTATTTATTACCTATACATAGTCACTTTACCCCTATATACATGTACAAATTACCACTGCACATTGACTCGGTACCGGTACCCCCTGAATATAGCCTTGTTATTGTTATTTTATTGTGTTATTTTTCTAGTACATTGTTTCATAACTTTATTTCTTCAACTGCATTGTTGGTTAAGGGCTTGTCAGTAAGAATTTCACGGTAAGGTCTACCTGTTGTATTCGGAGCATAAGATCAAAATAAAATGTGATTTGATTTTTATTTAAACCTAAAACCAAAAAACAGGGACGTTGGTTACTCCTTCTCTTCACTCCTCAACCATTACTTTATTAAGAATCCCATCATAGAGACACAATACTTCTCTTCCCCCTCCCTCCCTCTTTCTCTCGCTTTCTCTTTCTGTCTCTCTATCCCTTTCTCCCGAGAACTAGCCTAAGTGTGTGTGTGTAGTGTAGATGAAAGAGTGCAAACTAGCACACAGCTGCTTCATTACTCTCCTTTTCACATTAGCGTTAAGGTGCTATGCCACACACACACACACACACACACAGAGAGAGAGAGAGACTGGAACTTGCATGGATCTCAATAATCCATACAAGTATGTTCATAAAAATCTGATTAAGAGGACAGGGCTACACCGCTGACAGTTACTGCAAATAAAGTATAGTGGATAGGAACAGGGATTTGCCTCAGTCACACACACACTAGAGTAGGTGTGTGTGTGCGTGTGTGTGTGTGTGTGTGTGTGTGTGTGTGTGTGTGTGTGTGTGTGTGTGTGTGTGTGTGTGTGTGTGTGTGTGTGTGTGTGTGTGTGTGTGTGTGTGTGTGTGTGTGTGTGTGTGTGTGTGTGTCACCATAAACACATCACCCAGGCCCCCATACAGTGCAGTTCTAAATCATAGCGCGAGTAACATGGTACATTACTTTAGGCATACTGCTGTCAGAGAGGAGAGCGAGAGAGGACATTTCCCACACACACAGGATACAGCCATATAAATCAACATGCAGAGGATCAGGTTTGTCTTGTTGATATTTGCTTTGTGATGTTTAATGTCAATGGTGAATCAGGCACCACATCTCTTTATTGGTAGATTGTGGGAGGCGTCGTGTGTTTTATAGGAATTAATTGACCGTGCCTTATGTTTGCTATAAAGCTATTTTAATTACAGAATGTAAGGTATAATGATGCTTCCATCAAAACGGTGTTCTCACAACAGATCAGAAAAGATAAACGGCGATTGTTGAGTAGTTGAACAGGGTTGTGTATTCCCTTTGTTCGGCAGGCAGCCTAGTGGTTAGAGCGTTGGACTAGTAACAGAAAGGTTGCAAGATGGAATCCCCGAGCTGGCAAGATAAAATCTGTTGTTCTGCCCCTGAACAAGGCAGTTAACCCACTGTTCATAGGCCGTCATTGAAAATAAGAATTTGTTCTTAACTGACTTGTCTAGTTAAATCAAGGTAAAATAAATCAAATACAATTGCATTGCCTTTGCTGTCGTGCTCCCTCTCTCTCTCTGTCTCGCTCTCGCTCTTTCTCACTCGTGCTCTCTCTCCATGACTTGGGGGCAGCGACAGACATTTTGAAAGAGCAGGGAGCGGATGCGGTAGAGCAGATGGACTGACTTATTGATAGGGCCGTCATCGCTAGCTTTTACCCATCGCTGTCCAAACCCGACGGGAGCAGAGGAAAAAGAGCTCTGACGCCTCAGCCCATCCTTGCCCAACCCCTCGCCCTTCACAGAACAGAAAAGAAGAAGGAGAATAGATGTCTATGAACTGAGGCTTGACTGAACTGTAAAGATGTTGAGGAAATAAGGGCTTTAGATCAATGGCCGCTATACCCACTCCCGAAGAATTAGAGCTTGGGGGCGAGGAGGATAATAACAGATGATGTGAGCTCCAGAGGGATTGCCCCTGGCGGGGGGAGGTTAACACGAAGGCCCTTCCTGGCCCCAGACGGCCTCATCAGTGGCCTGGCAGGGGAGGATGTGAGGAGTGAAGGCAGTCAAATTCCACGTAACTGCTTAGTCACAGTAATTAGGCTTCTCCAAGCTGCTGATGGTCATTAGTAGCCTACCAAACTTGCTAACTGCCTGGTACTCGGCACTCTATTGTCCCTCTAATCTCTCTGACATCAATGCAAATGGATTCGAAAATCTAATCAAACACTTCATGAGAGGCTATGAGCTCATGTTGCGCAACATTTCTATAGGCTATGCAATTGCATGAGAAAACAGAGTGATTTCCTCTATTGAAAAGAGGAGGATCTCATCAGCTTTCAATAGGCTAGGCCTACTATATTTATTTCTCTACTGTCCTAGTTTTAAGCACATTGCTTCTCTTTACAACAGGAGTATAGTCTACCTGGTTGGCATGAAAATGAACCACAGGGAAAACGTCCTCCATTTGCAATATTCAGTGCATTTGGAAAGTATTCAGACACCTTGACTTTTTCCACATTTTGTTATGTTAGACTTTTTCTGAAATTGATTAAATGATTTTTTCAATCATCAGTCTACACACAATACCCCGTAATGTAATGACAAAGCAAAAACTGATTTTTTTTCAAATGTACAAATGTATATATATACATTTTACTGAAATATTACATTTACATAAGTATTCTCAGACCCTTTAATCAGTACTTTGTTTAACTGCCTTTGGTAACGATTACAGCCTTGAGTTTTCTTGGGTATGACGCTACAAGCTTGGTACACCTTATTTGGGTAGTTTCTCCCCTTCTTCTCTCCAGATCCTCTCAAGCTCTGTCAGGTTAGATGGAGTGTGTCCCTACACAGCTATATTCAGGTATCTCCAGAGATGTTCAATTGGGTTCAAGTTCGGGCTCTGGCTGGGCCACACAAGGATATTCAGAGACTTGTCCTGAAGCCACTCCTGTGTTGTCTTTGGCTGGGTGCTTAGGGTCATTATCCTGTTGGAAGGTTAACCTTTGCCCCAGAGATCCTGAGTGCTCTGGGGCAGGTTTTCATCAAGGATCTCTTTTGTACTTTGCTCTGTTCATCTGTCCCTCTATCCTGACTAGTCTCCCAGTCCCTGCCACTGAAAAACATCCCTACAGCATGATGTTGCCACCATCATGCTTCACCGTAGGGATGGTGCCAGGTATCCTCCAGACGTGACACTTGGCATTCAGGCCAAAGAGTTCAAACCTTGGTTTTACCAGACCAGAGAATGTGTTTCTCACTTCTGTATTGAGCGAGTCACTGGTATTGCCTGCTTTAGTTTTTGCTTGTAAGCAGGAATCAGGAGGAAATAATTATGGTCAGATTTGCCAAATGAAGGGGGCGAGGGAGAGCTTTGTATGCGTCTCTATGTGTGGAGTAAAAGTAGTTTTTCTTTCTCTGCTTGCACATGTGACGTGCTGGTAAAAATGAGGTAAAACGGATTTACGTTTACTTGCATCTCCCCGGCCACTAGGAGCGTCACTTCTGAATGAGCATTTTCTTGTTTGCTTATGGCCTTATACAGCTCGATGAGTGTTGTCTTAGTACCAGCATTGGTTTGTGGTGGTAAATAGACAGCTACGAAAAATATAGACGAAAATTCTCTTGGTAGATAGTGTGCTCTACAGCTTATCATGTGGTACTCTATCTCAGGCGAGCAATACCTCTACTACCTTAATATTAGACATTGCACACCAGCTGTTATTGACAAATAGACACACACCCCCACCCCTCGACAAACTAGACATAGCTGTTCTGTCCTGCTGATTCATGGAAAATCCAGCCAACTGAATATTATCCTTGTCGTCGTTCAGCCACAACTCAGTGAAACACAAGATATTATAGTTTTTAATGTCCCGTCAATAAGATAGTCTCAAGCGGAGATTATCCAGTTTATTTTACCCACTCGCCAATGAATTCTCACAAGGCCCCACGATCTCTGCCCCCTGTATTTGCGTTTTCATACGAATGACGGGGATTTGGGCCTGGTCTAGGAGAAGCAGTATATATTTTGTGTCGGACACATTAAAGACAAAACATTTGTCCTGTTCAAGGTGAGTAATTGCTGTTCTGCTATCTAGAAGCTCATTTTGGTCATAAGAGTATGTAGCAGCACAATTGTGTACAAATAAGTTACACACAAAGTAGCACAGTTGGTTAGTATCCCGTAAAATGGCAGTCATCCCCTCCGGCGCCATTATTAATTGATTGCATCTTGGAGCATTCGCGCTTCTATCCTACTGCCAGGTGCACATTGCTGCACTTACAATGTGAAGAAATAGTTTATCAACATTTTAAGCTAAAATGTTCTGATCTGTTGCGTGGTTGTATTCATTTGGGATCTATCACATCCCACAACTGCCCCCGACTATGTTTGGAATATTTATTTCTCAGTCAGAATAGAGTAGGTTACATTTTTTACTATGGGGAATAGTAGACTGACATAGGCTAATGCTTTTGCTGTTAGTTAGGCCTGCTCATCCTGTTGGCTGACAAAGTAAATGTGGACAGTTCTTCCAATATCTTCAGTATGCACCTTGGAATTAGGTAAGACATGTATTGTTCCATCCCCCATGTATCTGTCTTCACTTGTAGCCTGTGAGAAAGACACAGTCACGTGACGGGCATTGGCTAATAAGAATTGAGCTGCTGTACTGAGTGAGAGATGCTTCGGCGTACTCAGCAGGGAGAAGGGAATTTTACTTATTGTATTCAGCCCAAGGGCCCAACAACCACTGGCCGCGAAAGGCATGGATATTTTAGGGGGCATTATGGCCACACAAAGAGGATGCTGCCGGGAAATTTGAGGCATTATCAAGTGCTTTTCAAATTCTGAATAAGAGACTGATGAAGTGTGTACAGCCTGCTCAGAAAAAACAAATCTGAACTCATGCCTTTCATGCCACTTTCTTTTTTCAAGTCATCATTAGATTCACATTATGCAGCCTTAAGAATGTATTGCAAATGTAAACATATAGTCTAATGTTTGTACCACAACGAAAAATTTAAATAACTCTAAATTAAACATATAGGAGGACTTGTTTTTTTGTTAACCCCTCAACACAGAAAACCCACATGTGCATACTCCCTCACATTGTTTGGAGAAAATATCCTTTCCATTTTATTCAGCTATGTTTAATTGGATTCTTCAAACTATAAAATAATGCCACAAACTTTTAAGCAAATCTTGTCTGCTAAATAAACTAGTGTATTGAGGCCTATTGACTGACAGTGAGTGAGACATGGAGGTTAGAAACTTGGTGAGAGAGAGAGGCAGGCAGGCAGTCATTGAAAAGCAATCACCATGGAAATAACAAAAGAACACAAGAGAATCCTAGGAGACCCAACCTGTACTTGATGAAACCTTACCTCTGCACTTCACAGTGCTAAGAAGCTACCCAGGGCATAGTCCCCAGTCAACACAGACACACACACACACACATCTAGTCCCCAGTCCTCCCTTCTACCTCTCTGAATAATTCATTTCTGCAGACGCAATTACTCGCTACACTAATACCAGGAACGATAGGAGCGGCTACGTACGGCGGTGTGAGAACATTAAAACAGCACAGCACTCACACGCAATTCCGACATGCAAACACAGAGGCCAACCACAGGACCCCGTCCCTCCCCCCGCCACAGCACCAACACGCCGTTGTCTGGTTTATTTATCGTCACATTTATCTACCCACCGTGCACCGTGGCTGTGTGTGCTTACAGCCGAGAGCGACATGTCGGCACCCGGACGCCGCAGGCCAAGATTGCATTTCACCTTCCACTCATGTGATGAATAAGTAAATGTCACGCCTCAGTACCCACGCCGGCAGGCTACTGCTGTGCATACCAGGCCTTAAACACAGAGGCAGCCCTGATGATGTCACGAGAAGAAATGTATTCACCTGTTGAGTTGGTTTAGGTTTTAAGCTGCGGTCTGCTGTGCTTATTACTATTGCTTTAAAGCGGTTGCCCACTTTGTTGTCCCGAGTATAGCTGTGTGTGTGTGCGTGCCCACTTTGTTGTCCAGCGTATAGCTGCGTGTGTGTGTGGTTGCCCACTTTGTTGTCCCGAGTATAGCTGTGTGTGTGTGTGTGTGTGTGCCCACTTTGTTGTCCCGAGTATAGCTGAGTGTGTATGTGTGTGCCCACTTTGTTGTCCTGAGTAAAGCTGTGTGTGTTTGCGTGTGAATGCCTGCGTGCGTTATTTCCATTTGTGTTCCCACGTCACGTCCATTAATTGCAACCCTCGCACCCCCTCACTAATAGCTCCGTCCAACCCCCATACTGTACGTTAGCTCTACTATTCTGGTCAGCGTTATTTGCATTTTCTCTAGTACACAGACTCCAGAGATTTGGTAAGAGAGCCCCTTGCCTAGAAATATAATCTTTTATTCTATTTATAGGACCCCAATATCCTACTACTAGAATCAGGCTTGGACACTCTGACTCTCTTCCAATATCTATACTAGATTACTTAGCATGAAGCAATGTAATGTGTTGGTCATGCATTCTTAGTAGTATGCAAGTACAGACATTTCCTAGGAACGCGAAACATTTAACCCTAGCCCTCATTTAAATAGGCTTTGATAGGCTCGATTACAGCCATATTCTCGAACAGCCGCATCATAAACGATGCTTCATATTTATATCATGAACATAACACACAGCCAATTAACCCTAAGTGCATGCTTATACTGTCAGTCCCTATAGAACTATAGAGAGTGCATTCCAAATGGCACCATGTTCCCTTTACCATACTCTACTTTTGACCAGAGTCCATCATAAGAAGTGAACTAAATAGGGAATAGGGTGCCATTTGGGACACGTCGCGGTTTCACATGAAGAACAAATGGGCGGTAAAAGGAACATAATGATTAGATGATTCTCTGTGGTGACTGTTATGTTCTGTAGTTCTGGATCACACCAGTGTAATTAAGCAGTACATTAAAACCCATCTTATGATCGTATCACAGTTGTCACTGATCCATTAGGAGCCATGTCTGCCAAGCAATGAGATTCTTAATTGTGCAATTAATTACAGTCCTTCTGAATGATGTGACAGTGGGATTGATGGTTTGTTCCCAGAGAGAGAGTTTATTCTGCTGATCCCTATCAAAGGGATCCCCACAATGTTTTCTACCACTAAACTCAAATACAAACTGTAATGGCTGCAATCACAGTCACCCCATAACCCTTTAAATGGGCATTGAGTAAAAGGCTGCTGGGTTGGTTCCCTGATATGTCTCTGTAACCAAACAAGCATGACATTGTTTTTCTTTCCCAAACCACGCCAATGAACCTTTATTGAACAATTTCCAATGGGTCCAATTATCCTCCGCAGATGATATCTCTTGGTTTTCCCCAATCACCCCACAATCTCGACAAAACAATTGATAAAACAAAATGAGATATGTCCTTGTGCTTGTTTGAAGTGTCTGCGTGGTACAGTGTTGTTGTGAATGGGCTCCTATACATATTCAAATCAAGTCAGCCTTCCAACCGTGTTGCTAAATAATGAGTGTTTTCATTTGTCTCTGGATGAGAGATGAGACACTTAAGGTGTTGACTCTGTGGTCTGGGCTCTTTCCCTTTTTCTAACAGGGTATAAACTAACACATTCACAGAGTTCTTGGTCCAAAAAAAACCCAGCTGTACAGGTATCATTTCTCATCATCATGCAGAAATGAGAGTAATGTTACATGTATCCTGGAAGTGATCAACCCCTGGCTTAACTTCTGAGAACCTTTTTTCCCCCAGTACAAGTGAAAAGATTAGTCACAAACACAGAAAAAAGAAAAGCATTTGAAGGAAGTGGTTCAGAACGACATAGGAACTGACAACCCTCAATTTGATCATAAGTGCAGCCATTACTCTCTATTGTAAGTTGTGTTGACCTTCTCAAAGTATAGAGCTGTCTCTCCCTCTCTCTCTCTCTCTCTCTCTCTCTCTCTCTCTCTCTCTCTCTCTCTCTCTATGACTTGTACAGTAGTCGGGGGGGGGGGGTAATGGTAGCAATTCCATTGCCACTATTTCAGTGCTATCATTTAAGAATCAGAGGAACACAGAAAGGATTTGGGTCATTTGGGGTTCTCTCTCTGTTTCTCCCCCCTCTCTTTAACGATCTATTCTATCCCCCTCTCTTTTACTCACTTCAATTTCATTTGATGTCAAGGAACTTTATTGGCATAATAAACAAAAGTTAAATAAACAATAAATAAACAATAAATAAACAATACAACATTTACAGTAAACATTAAAGTTCCAAAAGAATAAATACATTTCAAATGTCATATTATGTATATACACAGTGTTGTAATGATGTGCAAATAGTTAAAGTACAAAAGGGAAAATAAATAAACATAAATATGGATTGTATTTACAATGGGGTGTGTTCTTCACTGGTTGGGCTTCTCTTGTGGCAACAGGTCACAAATCTTGCTGCTGTGATGGCACACTGTGGAATTTCACCCAGTAGACATGGGAGTTTATCAAAATTAGATTATTTTTCAAAGTCTTTGTGGGTCTATGTAATCTGAGGCAAATATGTGTCTCTAATATGGTCATACATTTGGCAGGAGGATAGGAAGTGCAGCTCAATTTCCACCTAATTGTGTGGGCAGTGTGCACATAGTCTTCTCTTGAGAGCCAGGTCTGCCTTCGGCGGCCTTTCTCAATAGCAAGGCCATGCTCACTGAGTCTGTACATAGTCAAAGATTTCCTTAATTTTGGGTCAGTCACAGTGGTCAGGTATTCTGCCACTGTGTACTCTCTGTTTAGGGCCAAATAGCATTCTAGTTGGTAAATTCTTTCCAATGTGTCAATGTGTTGTTTCTCATGATTTGGTTGGGTCTAATGGTGTTGCTGTCCTAGGGCTCTGTGGGGTCTGTTTGTGTTTGTGAACAGAGCCACAGGACCAGCTTGCTTAGGGGGCTCTTCTCCAGGTTAATTTCTCTGTAGGTGATGGCTTAGTTAAAGAAGGTTAGGGAATCACCTCCTTTTAGGTGGTTGTAGAATTTAACGGCTCTTTTCAGATTTTTTTATTATTAGCGGGTATCGGCCTAATGTTCTACGTTGTACACAGAGGAAATGGGTTTGTCCAATTTTGTGAATTCTTGGTTGGTGAGCGGACACCAGACCTCACAACCATAAAGGGCAATGGGTTCTATAACTGATTAAAGTATTTTATGTTATTTTGGATGGCATAGAAGGCCCTTCTTGCCTTGTCTCTCAGATCGTTCACAGCTTCGTGGAAGTTGCCTTTGGTGCTGACGTTTAAGCTGAGGTATGAATAGTTTGTGTGCTCAAGGGCAACGGTGTCTAGATGGAATGTGTGTTTCTGGTCCTGGCAACTGGACATTTTTTTTGTCTTACTGAGATTTACTGTCAGGACCCAGGTCTGACAATCCGTGCAGACGATCTAGGTGATGCTGTAGGCCCTCCTTGGTTGTAGACAGAAGCACCAGAACATCAGCAAACTGTAGACATTTGACTTCAGATTCTAGAAGGGTGAGGCCGGGTGCTGCAGACTGTTCTAGTGCCGTCGCCAATTCGCTGATATATATGTTGAAAAGGGTGGGGCTTAAGCTGCATCCCTGTCTCATCACCCGGTCCTGTGGAAAGAAAGAGAAGTGTGTGTTTTTTGCCAATTTTACCCGCACACTTGTTTGTGAACATGGTTTTTAGAATGTCGTATGTTTTTCCTACAACACTACTTTCCATCAATTTGTATTGCAGACCCTCATGCCAAATTGAGTCTAAAGCTTTTTTGAAATCAACAAAGCATGAGAAGACTTTGCGGGGATCCGTTGCTCTGTTGCTCCTGTGTGAGGTGCTGGGGCTACAGTTGAGGATGATGTCCTTCAGGGTCCTGGCAGAAATCGGGATTGCTTTCTTGTAGAGGTGGACCTGGTTGTAAAGGCTGTTCAAGTCCAGGGTGGAGTGGTGGGCCAGGTAGACATTTAGGTTTTGAGGCACAGTCTCACGAAATGCTTCATTCACCCGCTGTATGGTGGCAGGGTGAAAGTATTTTTCTGGTAGCAGAGTGGAGATAACCACTTATCTCTCGTTTTGGAGAAAGTGGAAGAAGCTTTTTAAATCACTCCCTTGAGTGCTGTTGCCACCCTTTCCTGCTGGGCCCTCTGGTTGTTTGTGCCTGTGTGAATTATGATGTGACTGGGGACCCTAGACTGACAACAGCTCCAGGTCATGCCTAGTGTTTGGGCACCAGAGTTTAGCCACTTTGTGTTTTTGAAAAAGTTCATCCTCTTGAATGTATTTGCCATTTGATTCAATGAGGAACACAATCTCTGGATTTTGTGTGTCCCCAGTTGATGTGGGTGGGAGGTCTGTTGGGTTGGTGGGTCCTGTGTTGTCTGTCCCATTGTGGTGTTGAGGTTGTGGTCCGAGTCTGAGGTGGGCTGTTCTGCCGGCTTGTCTGGGAGAGTGTCCTGCTCTCTGTCACACCTCAGCTTTCTGACCTCGTCCTTCAGTTTCATTGTGTGTCTCTTTAAGTTATATCCCCTCAGTCCGTAGAGCAGCCAGCTCTCTCAGACAGCCGTCCATCTCCACCTTCTGCCATCCGGGTCTTGTTGGGGGGGGGGGGGGGGGGCTTGTCTGTTTTGTGGGTTTGTTCTGTCTAGATGGAATGGGCTCTCTGAACTCCACCATGTCTCTCTCCAGCTCTGTGAATTTATCCTTCTCAATGATGGAGGAGCAGTGCAGTTGTGGGACCTGGGTGTGTTCAATGCTGGTGGGGGGCGACTATCCTTGTCTGCAGGACAGTTTGAACAGGTGTGATCAGACTCGCTGAGGATGGGGGAGTTGTCACAGAGAGAGAGAGAGCTTTTCCTGCTCTGCTCTCTCTTTGATCCCATAAAAGTCCTGCTGGAACTGCATGAGGATGCCCTGTACCATGACTGTCCCAGACGTGTACACCTTGACAGAGATTGTTTCAATTTCCTCAATGTCTAGTATTCTAGTTTTCACCTTGGGCTCTCCTGCCATTTTTGGGCTCACATCTGACTTCACACTTCACACCACCAGATCTGTTCTGTCCTAGCAGTTTGGTAGCTTCGTATACTTATTTACTTAGCTTTATATAACACAATTACCTAGAGATTGTTGTTTTTTACTTTTTGGTTTCAGAAGTAGTTTCAGACTGAATATTACTCACTCAGTTTTGTGTTGGATGGTATTTCCAGGTTCTGCTGTGTTTCTTCTTCAGGTTTTGGTTTTTAGAAGTTCTTTCTTGAAAGTCCTTGGTAGTAATAGTACATTCAGTTCATTTTGACCAAAATCAAGGTTTTAGGTCTGGAATTTGGATTTTGATTGAAAATTTTAATGTTGAGGTTATTATCCTTGTGAAAAAAATTGAAGTTTATCTACATTATATCCAACTCTAATTCTATCTCCTCTACCCTCTCTTTAAGTCTCTCTCCCCTCTCCTTAACTCTTCCCCCCTCTCTTTAAGTCCTTCTCCCCCTCTCTTTAATTCTCTCCCCCCCTCTTTAAGTCTCTCTCCCCTCTCCTTAACTCTCTCCCTCTCTATTTAAGTCTCTGCCCCTCTCTTTAAGTGTCTCTCCCCCTCTCTTTAAGTCTCTCTCTCCCCCTCTATTTAAGTCTCTCTCCCTCTCTGCCCCTCTCTTTAAGTCTCTCCCCCTCTATTTTAGTCTCTTCCCCTCTCTTTAAGTCCCTCTCCCCCCTCTCTTTAAGTCTCTCTCTGCCCCTCTCTTTAAGTCTCTCTTCCTCTCTCTTTAAGTCTCTCTCTGCCCATCTCACTAAGTCTCTCCCCCTCTTTTTTATTCTCTCCTCCTCTCTTTAAGTCCCTCTCCCTCTCCCCCTCTTTAAGTCCCTCTCCCTCTCTTTAAGTCTCTCTCCCCTCTCCTTAACTCTCTCCCTCTCTCTTTAAGTCTCTCTCTGCCCCTCTCTTTAAGTCTCTCTCCTTAACTCTCTTCCTCTCTCTTTAAGTCTCTCTCTGCCCCTCTCTTTAAGTCTCTCCCCCTCTATTTTAGTCTCTCCCCCTCTCTTTAAGTCCCTCTCCCTCTCCCCCTATTTAAGTCTCTCTCCCTCTCTCTTTAAGTTTCTCTCCCTCTCTCTTTAAGTCTCTCTCCCCCTCTCTTTAAGTCTCTCTCACACTCTCTTTAAGTCTCTCTCCCCCTCTCTTTAAGTCTCTCTCCCCCTCTGTAAGTCTCTCTCCCCTCTCCTTAACTCTCTCCCTCTCTCTTTAAGTCTCTCTCTGCAAGTCTCTCTCCCCCTTTCTTTAAGTCTCTCCCCCCTCTTTAAGTCTCTCTCCCTCTCTCTTTAAGTCTCTCTCCCCCTCTCTTTATGTCTCTCTCCCCCTCTCTTTAAGTCTCCCTCCCCCTCTCTTTAAGTCTCTCTCCCCCTCTCTTTAAGTCTCTCTCCCTCTAAGTCTCTCTCTGCCCCTCTCTTTAAGTCTCTCTCCCACTCTCTTTAAGTCTCTCTCCCCCTCTTTAAGTCTCTCTCCCTCTCTCTTTAAGTCTCTCTCTCCCCCTCTCTTTAAGTGTCTCTCTCCCTCTCTCTTTAAGTCTCTCTTCCGCTCTGTTTAACTGTCTCTCTCCCCCTCTCTTTAAGTTTCTCTCCCCCTCTTTAAGTCACTCTCCCCTCTCCTTAACTCTCTTCCTCTCTCTTTAAGTCTCTCTCTGCCCATCTCATTAAGTCTCTCCCCCTCTTTTTTAGTCTATCCCCCCCTCTTTAAGTCCCTCTCCCTCTCTTTAAGTCTCTCTCCCCTCTCCTTAACTCTCTCCCTCTCTCTTTAAGTCTCTCTCCCCTCTCCTTAACTCTCTCCCTCTCTCTTTAAGTGTCTCTCTCTCCCTCCCTATTTAAGTCCCTCTCCCTCTCCCCCTCTTTAAGTCTCTCTCCCCCTCTCTCTTTAAGTCTCTCTCCCCCTCTCTTTAAGTCTCTCTCCCCCTCTCTTTAAGTCTCTCTCCCTCTCTCTTTAAGTCTCTCTCCCCTCTCCTTAACTCTCTCCCTCTCTCTTTAAGTCTCTCTCTGCCCCTCTCTTTAAGGCTCTCCCCCTCTCTTTAATTCTCTCCTCCCCTCTCTTTAAGTCTCTATCCCCCTCTCTTTAAGTCTCCCCCCTCTCTTTAAGTCTCTCCCTCTCTCTTTAAGTCTCTCTCCCCCCTCTTTAAGTCTCTCTCCCTCTCTCTTTAAGTCTCTCTCCCTTCTGCTTAACTCTCTCCCTCTCTCTTTAAGTCTCTCTCCCCCTCTCTCTTTAAGTCTCTCTCCCCCTCTCTTTAAGTCTCTCTCCCCCTCTTTAAGTCTATCCCCCCTCTCCTTAACTCTCTCCCTCTCTCTTTAAGTCTCTCTCCCCCCTCTTTAAGTCTCTCCCCCTCTCTCTTTAAGTCTCTCTCCCCCTCTCTCTTTAAGTCTCTCTCCCTCTCTCTTTAAGTCTCTCTCCCCCTCTCTTTAAGTCTCTCTCCCCCTCTCTTTAAGTCTCTATCCCCCTCTCTTTGTCTCTCTCCCCCTCTCTTTAAGTCTCTCTACCCCTCTCTTTAAGTCTCTTTCCCCCTCTCTTTAAGTCTCTCTCCCCTCTCTTTAAGTCTCTCTCCCTCTAAGTCTCTCTCTGCCCCTCTCTTTAAGTCTCTCTCCCTCTCTTTAAGTCTCTCTCCCCCTCTTTAAGTCTCTCTCCCTCTCTCTTTAAGTGTCTCTCTCCCTCTCTCTAAGTCTCTCTTCCGCTCTGTTTAACTGTCTCTCTCCCCCTCTCTTTAAGTCTCTCTCCCTCTCTCTTTAAGTCTCTCCCCCTCTCTTTAAGTCTCTCTCCCCCTCTCTTTATGTCTCTCTCCCCCTCTCTTTAAGTCTCTCTCCCCCTCTCTTTAAGTATCTCTCCCCTCTCTTTAAGTCTCTATCCCCCTCTTTAAGTCTATCTCCCCCTCTTTAAGTCTCTCTCCCTCTCTCTTTAAGTCTCTCTCTGCCCCTCTCTTTAAGTCTCTCTCCCCTCTCTTTAAGTGTCTCTCTCCCTCTGTCTTTAAGTCTCTCTTCCGCTCTTTTTAACTGTCTCTCTCCCGCTCTCTCTCCCCCTATCCTCAACTCTCTCTCTCCCCCTCTCCTCAACTATCATCCCCTCCTCAACTATCTTTCTCCCCTCTCCCTAACTATCTTTCCCTCTCTCTAAAACTCCCTCTATCCCATTTTCTTCAACTCTCTCTCTCCACTTCTCCTTAACCCCCCTCTCTCTCACCCTCTCTCCCTCTCTCCCTCTCTCTAGAAATCTCTCATTCCTGCTTTTTCCCCCAACTCTGAAGAAAAACCTGTGCCATCGATCAGTGTGAGCTCCGTGGATTCACTCCAGTGTTTTACTATAGCACTAAGCCTTCCTTTCCTGCTGGGATTGAACATGGCCATTCTCCTTTAATGGGCCAGGAAATTTAACTGATATTGTGTGCTAGAAGCAGTACAAAATGGTCCCATGTCAGTTTCTCCCTGTAAATGTTCTCACCAGCTAGATGAGTTTCTGCCTCATTGTTTACTAGGGCTTTTAGACTGTTGTTTTTTTGTATTGCAATCATAGTGCCAAGTTGGGTTCAGAGTCACACACTCATGCACTTAAACCTAAAGTGTGCCAGAAGACAATGCCACTCCGTTAACAACTTTCAAACTGTTTCAGAGCGCACCACCTGTTTTCATTTAGAGCTTTTCAACAGCTGTTACCTATAATTAGGCCTGCCGTTATAATGCCAGAGGAGGGGTGGTGGTGCGTTGGGGCATGGTGGTATTGTACAACTGGCTGATAAACAAAGTCATTTAGGGCAACCTATGAGGACCGAGGACACACTCCACCTCCCGAAGGAAGGGTCCAACCCGGTGCCCACCCGGCCTGTCCGAAGGAGCAGTAACACACACCCAGCCGGTTGAAGTGTGAAGTCGGACATACCGAGTGCTTTTTCACTCACCATTAGGTGGAGAGAGCTGTATAGTAGAGTTGTGTTTATAGCCTGTACAGCAGATGTTTAATGCAGGGCTTTATTAAGATGTATCTCAGCCTATGAATGGAACTGAAAGACTCATGTTTTCATTGTTTGTCACAGACCCATTCTACGTAGGGAAATACCCTCATCCAACCCACTCTATTGAAATAGTGGGCAGCATTGAGTGAATTAGAGCATGACCCAGAAAGTCCAGTATGTCTGTCGCTCAGATTGAGCTATGCTGCTGTTTCACCCTTAGTGCTGTTTGTTGTAAAACTATGCAGACATACACGCGTCCCACCTCGCCATGTGTTATACAACTATACTAGACAGACATGTTGATTGAGCTTCCTTCCACCACTTTACCATCCTAATCCCATTTCATTAAAACTGGCTTAATTCATCCAACATGGTCCATACATTAAGCCTGGTGCAATAATATCCCTATAGGTCAAGCATGTTTACTTCTAATCCTGGCCACCCCCCCCCCCCCCCCCCCAGGGTCTCAAGCTACCCATGCCCTCATTAGTCTAGGTGACTAAATCCATTCTTCTTTGTGTGGGGTGTGCCCCAACCAGCACACTGGGGATGCGATCCAAGTAGCACCCTATTCCCTACATACTGCTCCATGTTTGACCAGAGGGAACAGGATGCCGTTCTCTAGTTCTGTGTTTGTTTTAGGTCTTATTGCACCTGAATAGTCCTGATCCGCATTAAAGCCAAAGGTGTTTGATAGTCACCCATTATCAGCAGTCTGTCGTCGAGTAGAGAAAGAAACAGAGCAAAGGGGAATTTGTGTTACAATACTACTTATCATGCATGGGCCCTCTTTGCAATTACATCCTTGACTGATTTCTTTTTAGGCTTTGAAATTCATTTTCAATGACCTTTATGTCACCAAATTTGGTCGTGTGTGTGGAAAAGTTTCCAGGGCTGCTCATTGTTTCAAGCGGTGATGTGCAGAAAAGCCTTTGAGGTGTGTGAAAGGGGGAGAGGAGAATGTTTCTTCATTCACTTTTCTCTTTCTTTGGTTCTCTATTTCGCTCTCCTTTTCTGCGCTCTTTCTCTCACCAAACACACATGCACATATTCTAACCTTAACCATAAACCCCATAGAAATAGCATTTGACCTTGTGGGGACTAAAAAACCCACAACACACCCTGTTAGCAAGTGACAAACAGCAAGGTAGAAGAAAGACCCCCCCCCACACACACACACACACACACTTTGTGTGCAGGGGGCTCTGGTACGGTGGACTGCTCTGTTTCCACTCTGATCCCTCCTATGTTCCCTCCTCTTCCTCTCCTCAGACGCTATCATTTACCCTCTCCTCTAGGACAATGGGACTTAATGAATGCACGCCACCCATGCTGACCATTCATTATTAATAAAGGACCCACAGCACATAATGGGCTGCGGCTGGGTCAATCGTTTATAGAGGAATGGATGGCAGCCAGGCAGGTTGTTCTTCCTGTGTGAGGGAATGGCTGTGTCGAAGGACGAGACTGGTGCACAGGGACCCAGTGTAGCGACTTGACTACAAGTACTGAGAAGCAGTGGTCTCTACTGAAATACATATGACATAGAATACCTGCGCCGTATGTTAGTGTTACATATCGGTGTAATAGTAATCGGTGATACACCACAAGAGATGCTGTATTGACTTCACAGCTTAGCTTTGAACTTACCTGACACCTCGGGACCTATTCAAGCGTTATGTTGACTTATTCAACTGCTCTTACACCAGTGCAGTTACCCTGTGTTTTATTCAGGAACATCCAGAGACCTCTTTTGATGGATTAGAGCACTTTTTGTTGAGCTGTGTTCCCTTCACTCACATCAGGGTGGAGCTGCTGTCAGCTGGCTTGAAAAACTCAGTTGTCTGCCAGCGCTTGTTCCTAGCTGACGTAAATGTTACAATGCTTCTCTCTCTCATTCACTTACTCAGCCTTCCCTTCCCGGAATACAGATTGTGTGCGAGCGAGGATGATTATTGCATTGTCATTTTGCAGAGGACACAAAAAGTGGTCCTCTAGCCAATTATGACCGCTTTAATTTATGGCATCTAATATATTAAACAGCTGAGCTAAAAGCCTCTCTGGGGACATAACAGTAATTTAGCATTTTTTTTAATAAAAACTCTTCATTAATAATAAAGACGTAGTTTGACGAATGTTGGCAATTTATCCAACTAGTTCTGAGTGTTTTTGAAAGCATGGTATTTTTTATTTATTGTTGCCATGGTCACGTTGTCAACAAGGACACATAATTGATCGTAGCGTAAAGAGTTGAGTTAAAGTCTCGGGGCTTGTCAGAGCACAGCTGATTCAGATTGGCCCAGTGATGACAGATGATATAAAACACTAAACTAAAGGTTAACGGCTGGGTTACTGTTTGTTTGAATCAAACTAAAGCCTTGGCTGCATTCTGTATAACTTTGAAAAAGGCCTATGAGATCATGTTATACTGAACCATTATTAGCTGGAGGGTTTGAGTCCTGAATGCTGATTGGCTGAGTTGTGGTATATCAGACCATATACCATGGGTATGACAAAACATGTATTTTTACTGCTCTAATTATGTTGGTATACATTGTATAATAGCAATAAGGTACCTCGGTGGTTTGTGGTACAGTATATGTCCGGACCTCTGGCAGTCTCAATGGGGGTGCCACAGGGTTCAATTCTCGGGCCGGCTCTTTTCTCTGTATATATCAATGATGTCGCTCTTGCTGCTGGTGTTTCTCTGATCCACCTCTACGCAGACGACACCATTCTGTATACAACTGACCCTTCTTTGGACACTATGTTAACAAACCTCCAAACGCGCTTCAGTGCCATACAACACTCCTTCTGTAGCCTCCAACTGCTCTTAAATGATAGTGAAACTAAATGCGTGCTCTTCAACCGATTGCTGCCCGCACCCGTCCGCCCGACTAGCATCACTACTCTGGATGGTTCTGACTTAGAATATGTGGACAACTACAAATACCTAGGTGTCTGGTAAGACTGTAAACTCTCCTTCCAGACTCACATTACCAATCTAAAATTAAATCTAGAATTGGCTTCCTATTTCGCAATAAAGCCTCCTTCACTCATGCTGCCAAATATACCCTCATAAAACTGACTATCCTACCGATACTTGACTTTGGTGATGTCATTTACAAAATAGCCTCCAGCACTCTACTCAGCAAATTGGATGTAGTCTATCACATGCCCTCCGTTTTGTCACCAAAGCCCCATATATTACCCACCACTGCGACCTGTATGCTCTCGTTGGCTGGCCCTCGCTACATATCCATTGCCAAACCCACTGGCTCCAGGTCATCTATAAGTCTTTGCTAGGTAAAGCCCCGCCTTATCTCAGCTCACTGGTCACCATAGTAACACCCACCCGTAGCACGCGCTGCAGAAGATATATTTCACGGGTCATCCCCAAAGCCAACACCTCGTTTGGCTGCCTTTCCTTCCAGTTCTCTGCTGCCAATGACTGGAATTAATTGCAAAAATCACTGAAGCCAGATACCTATATCTCCCTCACTAACCATAAGCATCAGCTGTCAGAGCAGTTTACCGATCACTGCACCTGTTCATAGCCATCTGTAAATAGCCCACCCAACTACCTCATCCCCATATTGTTATTTATTTTGGTCTTTTGCACCCCAGTATCTCTACTTGCACATCATCATCTGCACATCTATACCTCCAGTGTTAATGCTAAATTGTAATGATTTAACCACTATGGCCTATTTATTGCCTGATCTCCCTAATGTGTGTGGTGGCAACCAGGTGAGGAGTATAAAGACAAGTGTGTCTTGCCTACAGTCAAGCATGGTGGTGGGAGTGTCATGGTCTGGGGCTGCATGAGTGCTGCCGGCAGTTCATTGAGGGAACCATGAATGCCAATATCTACTGTGACATACTGAAGCAGAGCATGGTCCCTTCCCTTCGGAGACTGGGCCGCAGGGCAGTATTCCAACATGATGACGACCCCAAACACACCTCCAAGACGACCACTGCCTTGCTAAAGAAACTGAGGGTAAAGGTGATGGACTGGCCAAGCATGTCTCCAGACCTAAACCCTATTGAGCATTTGTGGGGCATCCTCAAACGGAAGGTGGAGGAGTGCAAGGTCTCTAACATCCACCAGCTCTGTGATGTCGTCATGGAGGAGTGGAAGAGGACTCCAGTGGCAACCTGTGAAGCTCTGGTGAACTCCATGCCCAAGAGGGTTAAGGCAGTGCTGGAAAATGATGGTGGCCACACAAAATATTGACACTTTGGGCCCAATTTGGACATTTTCACTTAGGGGTGTACTCACTTTTGTTGCCAGCGGTTTAGACATTAATGGCTGTGTGTTGAGTTATTTTGAGGGGACAGCAAATTTACACTGTTATACAGGCTGTACACTCACTACTTTATATTGTAGCAAAGTGTCATTTCTTCAGTGTTGTCACATGAAAAGATATACTGAAATATTTACAAAAATGTGAGGGGTGTACTCACTTTTGTGATATACTGTATACCACGGCCAAGGGCTGTATCCAGGCACTCCGTGTTGCGTTGTCATAAGAACATGCCTTATCTGTCGTATATGGGCCATATACTACACCCCCTCTTGTCTTATTGCTTAATTATACTGTCACATGCGGTAGAGTAAAGTAGTCGAGGACAAATAACTACTTTCTGCTGGTAGTGAGGAAGGATACTTCTCTCTCTCTACCTGACCTGTGTCCACTCCCTATCACCTTGCTGTAGGCTATGAATAGTGATTTCCTGACATGGTCCTCCAGTGGTGGTGTGTAATGGAAGGGTTGTGTGTTGAAATGCACTGTGATTATAAGGATTCAGGGGCCTGTATTTACTTTGGATCCATCCAGTTCATGGTCCAGAGGGGTGAGGGGGGCACAGCTGAGGAATGACTGGGGAATAGGGGCTCTCTAACACACACACACACGCACACACACAGGATGATTGGGGAATAGGGGCTCTCTAACACACGCACACACACACACACACACACACACACAGGATGACTGGGGAATACGGTGTCAGGCCACGCTAGGTGTTGAAAAAAGCTTCATGCACCTGAATGCACCACTGCATCCTAATAACTCAGTCGCTGAAAACCTGCTTTGCTCTCACTCAGCAGCTGTGAAGGGCAGACACCTGGCTTTTCTGTGTGTGTGTGTGTGTGTGTGTGTGTGTGTGTGTGTGTGTGTGTGTGTGTGTGTGTGTGTGTGTGTGTGTGTGTGTGTGTGTATGTGTGTGTGTGTGCAGAGCAATACTTTCATCAGTAGTGTTATAGGGGTCTTGGAGCATGGGTCCCAGGGTTGATTGCTCCTGTTGTTTGCATTATTTCCCATAATAGACCAGCCATGGCTATATCTGCAAGACACACATTCGTACACACACACTCACACACGACAGCACATGATGAAGGCTTCATATCCCTCACAGATCACACTTTTCATCATTCACTCAATAACACCCCTCAAATGTATTCACAGTATTGAACAAAGAAATGTCATAGCAGTACTCCATGCCTCTTTGTTTTATCATTCGCCAAACTTTTATTGGTTTTAAATTAAAAGCTTTTTTCATCTTCAGAGCGATACAAGTGGCTGCAGATTCCTCTGCACACGCTAGTGGTTAGTATGCGTGAGCGGTCCTGATATTAGGTGGAATCGTTTTCATATTCAAGACAAGCTCTCTTCCTGTCCGTCACAACGAACCATATTCTGTCATGCACAGAGAAATATCATTACTGTCTTTTTTGATGTCGCAGGTGTTTTCCCTCCGACCTCTCGTTCCCCTTCACCCCCGTTCACTTATCTGTCTGAAAGAAAGGAAGAAAAAAAATAGCAATTTGTAATGACCTTAGTTAGCAAAAGCCTTTGAGTTTTACGCCCGTCCTTTTAACATTCTCCTTCCATAAACATTCGTAGAGAAGGGAGAATAAATTGAGTTTTGACACCCGTTTTGGTCGAACGTCTTCCAGTCTCAGTGGGTTTTAATAAACAGGTTTCACTCCCAAAGCAGTGTGAACACACTGAGACTAAACGCAAATTTGAACCTCTCCTTTCTTTGAAAATGAACTCTTAACTAAACATCCCACAGAACATCAGATCACATAATGTATAGGTTGGACCTCAAACGCCTGACGAGGGATCATCTTCTAAAGATGCACGGTGTGGACGTCAAAGGGGAAACGCTGTTGTTTGAGCGTACAATTGATACCTGGTGTTTTCAAAGTAGCTTTGATCCTGGTTCTCACACAGAGAGAGTTTATGACTGTGACAGGGAATTAGCGGCCGTCTCCTAGACAGTAAGGAAAAATGACAATGACAGCCACAATAAGATACGACACACAATCATCTCGCCCTCTTTTTTTCGTCTCATCTCTCTCTCTCTCTCTCTCTCCCTCTCCCTCTCTATCTCTCTCTCTCTCTTTCGATATTGTTTCTTCTCTACCTATCCACCACCCTCACCCCTCTCCTTATAGAAGTCAGAAGAAGAGGACCTGGTGTTGACCCCAGATGGTACCAGGGAGTTCCTGACCTTTGAGATCCCTCTGAGTGACTCGGGGTCGGCAGGTCTGGGGGTCAGCGTCAAGGGAAACCGCTCCAAGGAGAACCACGCCGACCTGGGCATCTTTGTCAAGTCCATCATCAACGGAGGGGCCGCCTGCAAGGTGAGGATCACACATCCTTGTGTTCCATGGTTGATACATATACATGATAAATAAACCCTAATAAATGACCTTTCAAATGTTTACCTTTGAGTTATTTAGCAGACACTCTTATCCAGAGCAACTTTCATGAGCAATTAGGGTTACGTGCCTTGCTCAAGGGCACACCAGCAGATTGTTCACTGGGATTCGAACCAGTCACCACTAGGCTACCAATGTCTGCGCTCCTCAAAGAAAATGCTCATGAGGTGCAGTAAGAAAGAATAATGACTGTATTCGACTTCTGTTATGTATTGTCCTGTATTATCTAGTCTCCAATAGTTAGTTCATTACTCTGATTCAAGTAAAGAAATTGTCAAGATTACATGTCCTTATCGTTATGCGTTGTAAAACAGGTCAATTTACACACACACACACACACACACACACACACATATATATATACGTATATACATATATATATATATATATATATATATATATATATATATATATATATATATATATATATATATATATATATATATATATATACCATCAGATCACACCCTTCTCTTTTGTGTGGTTGATCAGGATGGCCGACTGAGAGTCAACGACCAGCTGATTGCCGTCAATGGCGAGTCGTTGCTAGGGACGCCCAACCAGGATGCCATGGAAATGCTTCGCCTATCCATGTCGACGGAGGGCAACAAACGAGGGATGATCCAACTCATCGTTGCCAGGAGGGTTGCCAAGAGCAACGAGGTAATGAATGCACCATTGTGAGACTCTAAGGTCATTCCCTGTGTCTGTGTTAAGCTTGGAGTCAATTCCATTTCAATTCCAGGCAATTCAGGAAGTACACAGAAATTAAAATTGAATTTGGGGGCAGCAGGGTAGCATAGTGGTTAGAGCGTTGGACTAGTAACCAAAAGTAGTAACCGAAAGGTTGCAAGTTCTAATCCCCAAGCTGACAAGGTACAAATCTGTCATTCTGCCCCTGAACAGGCAGTTAACCCACTGTTCCTAGGCCATCATTGAAAATAAGAATTTGTTCTTAACTGACTTGCCTAGTTAAATAAAGGTAAAATAAAATGATAAAAAATAAACATTTTCAATGGGAAATTTGGTTTTCTCTCAGAATTGACTGGAATTTAAATTAAATGGACCTCAACCCTCGTGTGTATGAATGAAATACTAGAGAACTAATTGTCTTTATCATGAAGAGCGGATGTTTTAATTGTTTGGCCTTAGCTGAGCTTCATAGGTTGATATTAGGGGTATTGGGAATGAAAGAGTTGATATCTTCCCTCACTCCTTTACTGCTTGTGCTGCTTGACTTGTCAGACAGACGAGTGGAGTGTGTGAGAACGAGAGGGATGAGAGAGGGATTGATGGATGGACCACTTGTCTGCTTTGAATGATAAATAAGGGCCTTGAATGATAAACAATGGCTTTATGATTGACTTTTACCTTGCCACCAATCTCTGTCTATCGCCCTCCTTTTCTTATCTCTGTCTATCGCCCTCCTTTTCTTATCTCTGTCTTTCGCCCTCCTTTTCTTATCTCTGTCTATCGCCCTCCTTTCCTTATCTCTGTCTATCGCCCTCCTTTTCTTACCTCTGTTTACTATCACCCTCCTTTTCTTATCTCTGTCTATCGCCCTCCTTTTCTTATCTCTGTCTATCGCCCTCCTTTCCTTATCTCTGTCTATCGCCCTCCTTTTCTTATCTCTGTCTATCACCCTCCTTTTCTTACCTCTGTTTACTATCACCCTCCTTTTCTTATCTCTGTCTATCGCCCTCCTTTTCTTACCTCTGTTTACTATCACCCTCCTTTTCTTATCTCTGTCTATCGCCCTCCTTTTCTTACCTCTGTTTACTATCACCCTCCTTTTCTTATCTCTGTCTATCGCCCTCCTTATCTCTGTCTATCACCCTCCTTTTCTTATCTCTGTCTATCGCCCTCCTTTTCTTACCTCTGTCTATCGCCCTCCTTTTCTTATCTCTGTCTATCACCCTCCTTTTCTTATCTCTGTCTATCGCCCTCCTTTTCTTACCTCTGTTTACTATCACCCTCCTTTCCTTATCTCTGTCTATCGTCCTCCTTTTCTTACCTCTGTCTATCACCCTCCTTTCCTTATCTCTGTCTATCGCCCTCCTTTTCTTACCTCTGTTTACTATCACCCTCCTTTTCTTATCTCTGTCTATCGCCCTCCTTTTCTTATCTCTGTCTATCGCCCTCCTTTCCTTATCTATGTCTATCGCCCTCCTTTTCTTATCTCTGTTTACGATCACCCTCCTTTTCTTATCTCTGTCTATCGCCCTCCTTTTCTTATCTCTGTCTATCGCCCTCCTTTCCTTATCTATGTCTATCGCCCTCCTTTTCTTATCTCTGTCTATCGCCCTCCTTTTCTTATCTCTGTCTATCGCCCTCCTTTTCTTATCTCTGTCTATCGCCCTCCTTTCCTTATCTATGTCTATCGCCCTCCTTTTCTTATCTCTGTTTACAATCACCCTCCTTTTCTTATCTCTGTCTATCGCCCTCCTTTTCTTATCTCTGTCTATCGCCCTCCTTTCCTTATCTATGTCTATCGCCCTCCTTTTCTTATCTCTGTCTATCGCCCTCCTTATCTCTGTCTATCACCCTCCTTTTCTTATCTCTGTCTATCGCCCTCCTTTTCTTACCTCTGTCTATCGCCCTCCTTTTCTTATCTCTGTCTATCGCCCTCCTTTTCTTATCTCTGTCTATCGCCCTCCTTTTCTTACCTCTGTCTATCGCCCTCCTTTTCTTACCTCTGTCTATCGCCCTCCTTTTCTTATCTCTGTCTATCGCCGTCCTTTTCTTGTCTATCGCCCTCCTTTTCTTATCTCTGTCTATCGCCCTCCTTTTCTTACCTCTGTTTACTATCGCCCTCCTTTTCTTACCTCTGTTTACTATCACCCTCCTTTTCTTATCTCTGTCTATCGCTCTCCTTTCCTTATCTCTGTCTATCACCCTCCTTTTCTTATCTCTGTCTATCACCCTCATTTTCTTATCTCTGTCTATCGTCCTCCTTTTCTTACCTCTGTTTACGATCACCCTCCTTTTCTTATCTCTGTCTATCGCCCTCCTTTTCTTATCTCTGTCTATCGCCCTCCTTTTCTTATCTCTGTCTATCGCCCTCCTTTCCTTATCTATGTCTATCGCCCTCCTTTTCTTATCTCTGTTTACGATCACCCTCCTTTTCTTATCTCTGTCTATCGCCCTCCTTTTCTTATCTCTGTCTATCGCCCTCCTTTCCTTATCTATGTCTATCGCCCTCCTTTTCTTATCTCTGTCTATCGCCCTCCTTATCTCTGTCTATCACCCTCCTTTTCTTATCTCTGTCTATCGCCCTCCTTTTCTTACCTCTGTCTATCGCCCTCCTTTTCTTATCTCTGTCTATCGCCCTCCTTTTCTTATCTCTGTCTATCGCCCTCCTTTTCTTACCTCTGTCTATCGCCCTCCTTTTCTTACCTCTGTCTATCGCCCTCCTTTTCTTACCTCTGTCTATCGCCCTCCTTTTCTTACCTCTGTCTATCACCCTCCTTTTCTTACCTCTGTTTACTATCGCCCTCCTTTTCTTACCTCTGTCTATCGCCCTCCTTTTCTTATCTCTGACTATCGCCCTCATTTTCTTATCTATGTCTATAGCCCTCCTTTCCTTGGTTTGGTTCTTTGAGATAGCCAGAGAGACACCTTCGGAGCTCTACTACCACCATGCAAATCTTCACAGCAAAGATCCAATTTTGATAATCTAACTCTTCTCTGCTTTCGGACCCATTGCATATGGTTGACTTAACAATGTGGGGCACTATGATATGGCGAGAGCCACTTCATTGGTGGATGATTGGCAGACAGAGGCAGACACAGCCCACCACAATGTGCAGATAGGAAGGTTGGACTTTGAGAAAGAAAGTGAATTAAAGTGAGGAGTTGTTATCAGGCTGAAGCAGAAGTTGAGAGGATCGAAAGCAATTCAGCCTGTGGAAGGCCCTTGCCCAGATATGGTTTTGATAGGTGCTGCTGGCTTTCGGAAATATCAAAAAAGATCAAGTCCCGTCACTCAACCCTGAATCTATTTATGTTTCTCTATTAACCAGCAGTCGAGCTGCTCTCATAACATCTTAAAAAACGAATTTATCTTTCAGAATACATTTCATTGGCTTTGAAGTGTTGAAGCAAATATATTATGTTGGTATCTATGGGGAGATGAATTGATATGGGAATGGGCTGATTATGGAGATGAGCTGGTTTTATTCAGTGGTGAAGTACTCGTCGTTGAAGTGTGTGTGTTTGTTTTGTGTGTGTGTGTGTTCCAATCCCCTGCAGCCTCTGATTCGAGATCAGCTTTGATTAGTGTTGGTGTGAGGATGATTGGTGCCTCTGTCCTGTGGTCCTTGAGCAGACTTCCTGCTGGGACACTCTTCCCTCATCTGCCCTTCGTCTGTCCCCCCCCACACACACACACACACAGAGACACACACACACACACACACACACACACACACACACACACACACACACACACACACACACACACACACACACACACACACACACACACACACACATTCCCCCTCACCCCCATAACCCTTCTCCCACTCACTTTCCCTGGCCAAGGACACTTGTCCCTCCTGGGCCCTCCAAGATCCAAGGTCGCTCCTATCAGTCCAGCCAGTCAAGTTTCAAGTTTTAATGTCACATGCACAGTGTAATACCTTTCTTGGAAGATCGAAACCAAACAATGCAGTAATCAATATCAATGTAGTACTAAACATAACACAAGGTAGAACAGAAACACACAAGAAATACAACATAAAAAATGAGAACTATATAAAGGGTCAGTCAGTTCCAGCACCATATTTACGATGTGCAGGGATACTGGAGTGATAGAGGTAGATACGTACAGTACCAGTCAAAAGTTTGGACACACCTACTCATTCCATGGTTTTCTTTATTTTTGCTATTTTCTACATTGAAGAATAACTATGAAAAATTAAATAACACACAACCATGTGGTAACCAAAAAAAGTGTTAAACAAATATATATATTTGTTTTAGATTCATCAAAGTAGCCACCCTTTGCCTTGATGACAGCTTTGCACATTATAGGCATTATCTCAACCAGCTTCATGAAGTAGTCACCTGAAATGCATTTCAATTAACAGGTGTGCCTTGTTAAAAGTTAATTATTAGAATTTATTTCCTTATGAATGCGTTGAGCCAATCAGTTGTGTTGTGACATGGTAGGGGTGGTATACAGAAGATAGCCCTAATTGGTAAAAGACCAAGTCCATATTATGGCAAGAATAGCTCAAGTAAGCAAGAGAAACGACAGTCCATCATGACTTTAAGACATGAAGGTCAGTCAATCCGGAAAATTTCAAGAACATTGAAAGTTTCTTCAAGTGGAATCGCAAAAACCATCAGGCGCTATGATGAAACTGGCTCTCATGAGGACCGCCACAGGAAAGGAAGACCCAGAGTTACCTCTGCTGCAGAGGACAAGTTAATTAGAGTAACCAGCCTCAGAAATTGCAACCCAAATAAATGCTTCAGTGTTCAAGTAACAGACACATCTCAACATCAACTTTTCAGAGGAGACTGTATGAATCAGGCCTTCATGGTCGAATTGCTGCAGAGACTTGAAGAAATGTGAAGAAACACAAGCAATGGACATTAGACCTGTGGAAATCTGTATTTTGGTCTGATGAGTCCAAATTTGAGATTTTTGTGGTGACACTGTCTGTGATTTATTTAGAATTCTTGGCACACTTAACCAGCATGAATACAACAGTATTCTGCAGTGATACGCCATCGCATCTGGTTTGTGCTTAGTCAGATTATCATTTGTTTTTCAACAGAACCCAACCTACCTCCAAGCTGTGTAAGGGCTATTTGACCAAGAAGGAGAGTGATGGAGTGCTACATCAGATGACCTGGTCTCCACAATCACCCAATTACAACCCAACTTGAGATGGTTTGGGGAGAGTTTGATCGCAGAGTGAAGGAAAATCAGCCAAAAAGTGCTCAGCATATGTGGGAACTCCTTCAAGACTGAGAGAATGCCAAGAGTGCGCAAAGCTGTCATCAAGGCAAAGGGTGGCTACTTTGAAGAATCTCAAATCTCAAATATATTTTGATTTGTTTAACACTTTTTTGGTTTCAACATGATTCCGTGTGTGTTATTTCATAGTTTTGATGTCTTCACTATTACTATTACTATTACTATTCACTATTATGTAGAAAACAGTAAAAAATCAAGAAAAACCCTTGAATGAGTAAGTGTCTCCAAACTTTTGACTGGTACTGTGTATCATCATTACCAAGTGCCTCTCACATTGTAACCTCCTCAAAAAGAGCATCTTCACTGGCTGCATCACTGCTTGGTATGGCAACTGCTCAGCATCCGACCGCAAGGCGCTACAGAGGTTAGTGCGTACAGCCCAGAACATCACTGGGGCCAAGCTCTCTGTCATCCAGGACCTCTATACCAGGCAGTGTCACAGGAAGACCCTAAAAATTGTCAGACTCCAGCCACCCAAGTCAGTCTCATCTCTCTGCTACTGCACGGCAAGTGCTACCGGAGCCCCAAAGCCCTACCGTAGCCCTGAACAGCTTCTACCCCAAAGCCATAAGACTGCTGAACAGTTAATCAAATGACTCCCTGGACTCCTCTGCTTTTCACCCCCCTACCTACATGAACATAGTACTTCAATCAATCATCTAATCAAACCTACATGTACATATTACCGCAATCAATCACCTAATTATACCTACATGAACATAGTACTTCAATCAATCACCTAATCAAACCTACATGTACATATTACCTCAATCAATCACCTAATTATACCTACATGAACATAGTACTTCAATCAATCACCTAATCAAACCTACATGTACATATTACCGCAATCAATCACCTAATTATACCTACATGAACATAGTACTTCAATCAATCACCTAATCAAACCTACATGTACATATTACCTCAATCAATCACCTAATTATACCTACATGAACATAGTACTTCAATCAATCACCTAATCAAACCTACATGTACATATTACCTCAATCAATCACCTAATTATACCTACATGTACATATTACCTCAATCAATCACCTAATTATACCTACATGAACATAGTACTTCAATCAATCACCTAATCAAACCTACATGTACATATTACCTCAATCAATCACCTAATTATACCTACATGAACATATTACTTCAATCAATCACCTAATTATACCTACATGTACATATTACCTCAATCAATCACCTAATTATACCTACATGTACATATTACCCAATCAATCACCTAATTATACCTACATGTACATATTACCTCAATCAATCACCTAATTATACCTACATGTACATATTACCTCAATCAAACCCCAACTACCTCGTCCCCCAGTACACTGACTCGGGACCGGTACTCCTTGTATACAGTATAGCCTGTATATAGCCTTGTTATTGTTATTTTATCGTGTTACTATTTTATTTTTGATTTATTTGCTAATTTTCTTACTTTTTAACCGCATTGTTGGGAAAGGGCTCGGCTCGTAAGTAAGGATTTCACGGTAAAGTCTGCACTTTCTGTATTTGGCGCATGTGACATTTGATTGGATTACAAAATAGAACTTGCTCTAGAACAGTCACTTCAGTCATTGCATAGTTCCGACTGATAACTAGGACTGGCACATAGTTGAGGGAGTGTACTTCTGACCCATATACAGTATTAAAGTAATGTGATTGGTCATTGGGAATTTATGTTTGACGCATTATAATTTAATCAATGCTTCAGAGACTTTAGCAGCATCCCAAATGCCACCCTATTCCCTATGTAGTGCACTACTGTAGACCACAGCTCTGAGCCCTGGTCCAAATAACTGCACTACATAGGGAATAGGGTGCCATTTGGGATGCTGACTTTGTAATTTCCTTCTATTAATATATTGTCACGTGTTCAACGCAATTACATTCTTGGAAAGTCAATTCAATTAATTTTTATCAGGACTGTAAAATGTACTCATCCTATTCATGTTCCTTTGGTATTAATTATGCCATTTTATAACGATGTGTGTCATCACGTCAGCAAATAAAAACAGATTTAATTAATTGAGGTTTGCATGACCTTTATTCCAAGTCACAAATGGAAGTCAATATTCAATATAATAAAGTTGTGAAAAGTTTTTATTTCACATGGATGAGCTTTCTGTTATTAGCATGTAATGCCTGCATCTTCAATTTCATTTACACACCAGGACAACAGAGCCACTGCTGTCTCTCTCTGTGTGTGTGTGTGTGTGTGTGTGTGTGTGTGTGTGTGTGTGTGTGTGTGTGTGTGTGTGTGTGTGTGTGTGTGTGTGTGTGCGTGCGTGCGCATTTAGTTTGTGCGTGCCTGTGTGCGGGCGGGCTTTTCTGTGTCATCAAAGCTTTCTTTTTTTTTTTGCAAAGCCCTCATGCGTTTGGCTCTGCTCATATAAATGAATGTATATCCTCATATTATCATGCTTATCCATTTATCATAATCTTCCTCAGAGAGCGACAGTCAGAGCTGACGTCAACGTGTCTCTGAGAAACGCTTGTTGTTGTTGTTCACCTCAAGTTAAAACTTGTCTGAAAGTATTCAGTCCATGTGACGGAGAGGCTTGTGAGAGTCATTTTCCACTGCCTCCAGCGTAATTTGGCGGGAAATCAGAGCTGCTGACTGAAGTCTGGGATTGGCACCAGCACAAAAACATTTGTGAGGGGCGGTAGGGTATTGTGTGTGTGTGTGTGTGTGTACGTGTGCATGAGCGTTCTTTTTATTTTGGGTTTGTTGCCTGCTGCTTTTGAGTCGAGAAAGGTCTGATTCCTATTTAGGTATGTTTTGCCTTCCAGAACTATAAACAGACTCATTTAGTTTAGAAAATGCTTTCCAGTTCTTCGCGCTGCCAAACTTTTTGTAGCTGATGTGAAGTGTACCACAGCGAATGTGTGTGCATCCATGCGTGCATCCGTGTGTGTGCACTCAGCTGGCGACCTGCAACACTCTGCCTTCCCCTTCCTGGTCAGCTTTCTTTTGTCGTTGTTTTGTGCGACACTAAATCACTACAGTGGTCATAACAGCTTACCAAGCCAGCCTCATCAAGGTGCTTTACAAGCCAAACTTGACAAAAGTCTGCCAAAAGCAACCAGCTCCACAGCCGGCCCGCTCATTAGGCAGGATTATGCGGCCACCGATGGCGGCAGATTGACGACGGCGGCCTTTTCTGACCAAGACACACCTCCAACAACAACACATAACACCTCTCCGGGGTGCTTCTGTCCGAATAATTATCTAACATAAATCATATAGAAGATATAGCATCTGGTGGAAAGAGTATGTGGTCTTCTCTGTAGCCTACAGCCTGGAGATCAAATGTAATGACAATGTAATGAGACTTTTTACACCTTGCAGGTTTCTCTGGTCAAATAGCCTCACCTAAAATGGCACCCAATCAAACAGAAAAATGTGCTGACATGTTGACAAACAACATCTTCTTTAAACAGGACAGGTCAAAGTCAAATGGACAATCAGGATACTCCCAACTGCTGTCCACGAGTTTCATCCCGTGGGCTAAATTGTCATGATCAGTGGTTTCAACTTTTTATCCATACATTTTTTGATGAGCTGATCATAGTGAAAAAATAACATTATTCTGCATTTCCCGCGATGTAAACACATTGCAAATAGGCTCAGGATACCTCCTGATGAAGTTAGGTAGCTGATATTCAGAGCTTCAATAGCCCAAATTGATTAGTCACAGGAATCAGGACTAATAAAGCCAACTCAACGGCCTGTTTTTACAAAGAGCTGGGCCTACCGCATGGATGGACATTCATAAAATTCCATTGCAGTCCGGCATGGTAGGCTACACTCCAGTAAGCACGGACCGACGCCAACGTCTTTTGGACATCTTTGTACGGTCCGTACCGCCCATCTTTTTTATTGGTGTTTTACAAACTCTAGGCCTCGATGGGCATTCCTAAAATGACGTTTTTTTTACCTTTATTTAACCAGGCAAGTCAGTTAAGAACAAATTCTTATTTTCAATGACGGCCTGGGAACAGTGGGTTAACTGCCTGTTCAGGGGCAGAACGACAGATTTGTACCTTGTCAGCTTGGGGGTTTGAACTCGCAACCTTCCGGTTACTAGTCCAACGCTCTAACCACTAGGCTACAGCTGACACTGTAGGCCAGTGGTAGGCAACTCCAGTCCTCTGGGGACTGATTGGTGTCACGCTTTTCCACCAGCCCCAGCTAACACACCTGACACCAATAATCAACTAATCATGATGTTAAGTTTAGAAAGCAGTTTAGTTTCATCGGCTGCGTTGACTAGGAATGGGGGAAAAGTGTGACACCGCTTCGGCCCCTGAGGACTAGAGTTGCACATCCCTGCTGTAGGCAGTAAGCACGGACTGATGCTGACTCCTTTTGGACATCTTTTTTTGGTCCTGTCCGGACCGGCCTTGATTTTTTGTGGGGTGGGCATTCTATGTTTTGTTTTCTATGTTTCTTTATTTCTATGTGTTGGCCGGGTATGGTTCTCAGTCAAGGACAGCTGTCTATCTCTGTCTCTGATTGAGAATCATACTTAGGTAACCCTATTTCCCTCCTTTCCGTGTGGGTAGTTATCTTAGTTAGTGGCACTTAGCCCTGTAAGCTTCACGGTTGTTTTCTTCGTTTGTTTTGTTGGCATCATTTTCTAAAATAAAAGGAATATGTATGCTCACCACGCTGCACTTTGGTCCACTTCTTTTGACGGCCGTGACAGTAGGCCTTGAAATACATACATACATTGACATATTTATGTCAAATAGCCTATCAGAAGCTTTTAAAGCCATGACATAAATTTCTGGAATTTCCCCAGCTGTTTAAAGGCACAGTCAACTTAGTGTTAAACTTCTGACCCACTGGAATTGTGATACAGTGAATTATAAGTGAAATAATCTGTCTGTAAACAATTGTTGGAAAAATGACTTGTGTCATCCACAAAGTAGATGTCCTAACCGACTTGCCAAAGCTATAGTTTGTTGACAAGAAACTTGTGGACTGGTTGAAAAGTGAGTTTGAATGACGCCAACCTAAGTGTATGGAAACTTCCAACTTCAACTGTACCTATATTAATATTCAGTTTATTTCAGAACTGAATATTAACCTTATTTCAACGCCTAGAAAATACAACTTTTCACCTTTCATTCAGAACCTAAATTGAACCTAGCTTAAATATCTGGAAAAATATGTATTTTTGACATATTTTCAATGTAATTTTGCTTACTTGGGACTATTCTTGTAGGGACAGCCATTTTTTGGCCTCGCCTATTGCGGCAGAGCGGCCAGGACCTGCCCTGACCAGCACACTTTTAGAGTTAAGGCAGCCTTCATATTATGTTAACAATATGTTTTCTACATCTCACCTGTTCTGCTCTGTGCTACGTTTTACTTACTGTACCATCCATATTGTACTATTTTTAAACTGCAGTATTTAAAATAGGCACAGAATGAGACGTGCTGCTTATGTAAATTCATGAAGTGGAACATACAGCCTTAGGATGCTACTCTACCCTCTCTCCCCAATTGTTTCATTTCATTTATTGAAATGAAGATATTTCTATTTCCAACTTTCACTTTCTTTAGTTTCTGCGTGTCTCAGCAGAGTCCAGTGTCCCTGGAGGCAGAACATAAAAAATATATGTAAAACATTTCCTTCTCTTGACCACATGAAAGCCTTTCGGAAACACTACTCTTTCTCTCAATTATGTAAATATCATTTGGAAGAAGAAACTGCTACACTGGCCTATTCTATTCAAACGACCTGAGTGACGCATTGTGGGTAATCGCTAGGCTATACCCCACACCCTCTGTAAGCTGAGTCATGTTGAGTAAGCACAAAATGATTAAAAAATATATATGTATTTTGAAAGGGAGAGAATCAAGGAAGCGCTAGCTGAACTTAACTAAGATCATTTTTTGTTAACTTGTGCCCCATTGAACATTAAATCAGTTAGGATTGTACACCAAATGTGTCTGTGTACAAAGCATTGGACAAAGCTTTGGCCTCTCTACTTTTTGAAGGCTATGAGGATATTCACTTACTGGTCAAGACCAGTCAGGTCCACTGGGAAGCACTGGGCCATCATCTGATAATTGGAGGATTCAGATGCCCTCTGCATTATAGATGAGCTACAGTACAGCAAGGGTGTGTCCCAAACAGCACCCTATTCTACATACAGTGCACTATAAAGGGAATAGAATGCCATTTTGAATGCAGCCCCACCACATCAGGGTAGAATGGGAGACCCTAGCTACTCTGCTCCTATCATGTGGCTTCATGTCATACATGAAGAAATAGAGGACAGGATACCTGCTGAAGAAGCCCTGTTCCTTCCACCATGTTGCTGTGTATTACAGATACTGAACAGAATACATTTGAGCTTACATTGAAGAGGGGAGCTAATGGAAAAGGGCCCTTTACGTAACAGGCCATGAACTGCCCCTTTCTGCATACCAATGACTGTCCAGACATGTCCAGATGGGATTCAGCACAAGATCGTTGATGTGAGTTGACATTGTGAAGGAGGTGGCTTGGCTAACAGAAGAACCGCGGCCCTGTAGACAAGAGGAGAACGGGCTTGATCAATATGGCTTCAGAGAGAGATCAATCAGTCTGAATCTGCCTGGCACAGCAAACTATGGTTTTATTAGCATTGAGCTGACCGTCCATCCGCTGCGGATGGGGATGGGGACACAGTCTTACGACACTAATGCATTTAGATGCGTTCCCCAAAGAAAAGAGGGGGGTGGGGGGGTATAGAGAGATGGAGGTAGAGAAAGAAAGAGAAAGAAAAGAGAGAGGTAGATTTGCGTCTGACCTTTCCCTTAACGCTGTAATGTAATGTTATGGGGAGGGATTGAGGCCCCATTAGATGATGACATGGGGATCATGACAAGCACTTAGCGTGATGTCATAGTAGATCAGAATGATTCATGTTGGAGGATAACAGGAAGAGAAGGGAGGGAGTGTTGCATGATGGGAGATTACTCTTTATTATGAACTGGGTAAATGTGGGAAAGTAGATGTGGAACTACAGAAACACAACTCTGCACCTCCTGCAGGGCCATTCAACCGCAGCTGGTACCAGCAGACTAACTAATTTAGGACCAGCGACGGAAACTCAATTGGTCCAATTCAGAGAATAATTTATTGAATCAGGTGGTTTAGTGGTGTAGCTGAGTGCAATGGTGGACTGTATGGGTAACGTGTTATATTAGCTCTCAGTTCAGCTCATTTCAGTTCAACTCTGTTCCGTATGAACTCAAAAGGGGTTATTCTATTAATTCTTTACCATGACCACTTTGAACACACGCGCACACACACACGTTTGTATTTTATTTTTAAGACACGTGTACAACTTTTCATACCACCTGAACACTGTTTATTTCCCTTAAACTCGCTCTCTGACAACTTGTACCCAGCTATAGTCACATACAGTACAATGTTTCCAATCAATACAGACAGTGGGAATGGCGATCTCCTGGAAACACGGGCAGTGGTATTGAATGCAGCAGAGGTAGAAATGGAGAGGGGGAACACCTGGGAGGATAAGGCTTGAGGCAGATGAAGGGATGAGGGGAAGCTAATGAGACAGAGGTAGCCACTGGAGACTTAGGTTGGTAGGTGTGTTGGTTGGTTGGTCCAAAGGTGGGCAGGATGCTGCAGTTTAAAGACTGTAATTACTAACAGCATCATGGGTAAAGTTGACTGGATGATGGCCACATGAACAGGCTAAGGGCTAACCGTAAAACCATACATGAACAGGCTAAGGGCTAACCGTAAAACCATACATGAACAGGCTAAGGGCTAACCGTAAAACCATACATGAACAGGCTAAGGGCTAACCGTAAAACCATATATGAACAGGCTAAGGGCTAACCGTAAAACCATACATGAACAGGCTATGGGCTAACCGTAAAACCATACATGAACAGGCTAAGGGCTAACCGTAAAACCATACATGAACAGGCTAAGGGCTAACCGTAAAACCATACATGAACAGGCAAGGACGTTAGAGTAACACGCTGCCTTGTCATCAAGGGGCAACTTTTCCCTGTCTGTGCATGTGTGTTCCGTCTGTCATCCGGGGGGAATTTGGTGAACTCCCGACGAAGCTCTCTGTGGGTGAATCAGTAGCCTTCCTTCACAACCGGATAATCCAGTCTGGAAATGAGTAGATTAAGAGAGATTAAGAGATGGTGAGAGCTGCTGGTAATATCACTAAAAAGCACACTGGTTTACTCATTCACTCAAACTACCCCTCACACATACACATACAAACACACTTGTGCACAGACTCCTTTATGCAGGCACGTACACACACACACACCCATACACACACACGCACACGCAGACAGACAGACACACTCGCATGCACCTCCCCCCCAGACTAGCCACTGTACATATGAAGCCTGTTTAATCAATTCTCAGTCTCTCTGTCCTCTATGACGCCTGTCCGTACGTTATTCATTAGCTCTGAGAAGTCAGCCCTTTTCTCAGCCTCTGACTGTGTTTTTATAAGTCTACCAGACCGCACTCTCGCCAGATTGAAAAACAAGAGAGTGAAACCAATACAATACGTCCTCTGTTGTACCAGTGAAACCTTCTTGAGTCCAATTCATCCTGGACCGGGCTGTATTAGAAAGGATTGTAATTGCGTTAACCCTTTCCTTTGCGCGCCGCCGCCAATCATTCCATTTGCTGTGCGCTTATCAAGCCGAGGCTAGATAAAGTCCTCAGCTCCCAACTTCATTAAACTTCATTTATATTAAACAGACCGACCATGATAAGTCTCTTCCCCCGCCTGACCCAGCCGTCACCATATAGACCCGGCACGGCTGTGCTACACCAGCAGACTACAGAGCTGACCCAACGGCACTGGTCTGGTCCTATAGACAGCACGGGTCTTTCTTCCTCTGCAATCCTCTCACATTTGTTTCTCTATTTTGTTTTCTTGAAGAATCTCCTCTTCTCTGGTTTCTGTTGCTTTTGGCCCGTGGTCAGTTTTGTGTCATGATACATCCATATTTGCAGGTCTGGGGTCAGTTCTCTCTTTCGGGCTCTCCTGCTGTCTCTCTCTCTCTCTCTCTCTCTCTCTTGCTTCTCTCTCTCTCTTGCTTCTCTCTCACTCTCTCGCCTCACTCTCTCGCTTCACTCTCTCGCTTCACTCTCTCGCTTCCGTCTGTGTGTCTCTCTCTCTCTCTCTTTCTCCCTCTCTCTCTCTCTGCTTGGAATGAATCTGTAACAGATCTGTTGGAGGGCCAACTCGTACTGTATTCCCTGGGCATAAAGAATCAACTCTGTGTGTGTTTGCGCATGCGTGTGTGTGTGTGTTGGTGAAACAGGACCCGGCTGTTGTCTTTGGAACAGGCTCTGTTCTCTAACCAGTCGCACGTGGTTCCCTCACAGGTGACTGCCAAACAATGCTACAATATTTTCTCCCTCTCTTTTTTTCTCCTTCCCTCTTTCTCTCATATGTTTGTGGGAAATGTTCTTTTATTCTCTGGGGCCATAATGTGTCACAGAACATTCCCACCATAGCCTGTACAGTTTTACACTGTTTGTGTTCTAAATGACACCCTATTCCCTACATAGTGCACCACGTTTGACCAGAGCCCTATGGGTCCTGATCAACAGTAACGCACTCTATATGGAAAAGGGAGCCATTTGGGACACAGCCTGTTGACAAGGACAGAATGGTTGTAGGGGAGAGTGGGGTAAGTTGAGCCAAAGGCAGAAGTTGAGGCTCCCTTTTTTTTTAGGAAACCATACACAACACGTATAATCTGACCACATATTTAGGAAGAGGTCATCATTCCATGGAGTCTGTGAAGGAAGATGGAAAAAGTGGTAAGCAAGTTAGGTCCAAAAAAACTGATTTTCACCAAGTCAAATGAATCTATTGTGTTAGAGGTTTCATGATGCTAAGTAGATCATTTTAAGATTGTTCTATACATCAGTTTATACTCAATTTACCCCATACCCAGCCAAGAGACCACTTGTTTAGACAAGCTATGTTTTCAGAACTGTCATGTTTACATGAATTCTGACTATTTCCAGGGATGCACAACACTCTGAAATATATACAGATATCTTTGTTAGAAAGAATACTGTATTTCCATTGACGGAGTGATGCTGAATATATAACGTTTCTCAACTTGCCCCACTCCCCCCTAACATCGATGACTGGAAACACAAGACTCATGAAGTCTAGTTTTTCTTATTAGGTCCAACCCTACAATGTCATTTCTTAACTGTCACTCAATAATAAGGTTGTGTTAAAAGTGACACGTGTATCGAGTTCGCCCCATAATCAATGTCGCAATACATTGACCACCGAGCAAAAGTAGTTTGCCATTAAATGAGGCCCACTGGATGAGGCAGCTGTGTTTACAGCGATGGGAAATCTATGCTGCTTCATCTGACTGGGAGCACTGCCTTGTCTGTTGACTGGAAGATGAAACCACCTTTGGTACTGGTTCCTACATGCAAACCCGTGAAAGATTGTATTGTATGTTTGAAGTGGCCGTGGACAGACTGAACCTTGTTTGAGACTTGAGACTTGGTTTTGCATCAAGGGTTTGACGTTCTTCTCTCTTTCCCCTCCACTGAGTGACCTCTCTTCTGTCTCTGTCCCTCTTTAGGAGGTTCCAGGAAGCTCGAGGGTGGAGGAGCAGCCTCTGACAGACCCTCTGGACGACCATGAGCGCCACATCTCCCACTCCATGTTCGGGACCAGAGAGTGCTTGGACGACCAGACCTCCATGCCGTCACGCAATGTCATGATGGGACAGCGCATGATGGGTGAGTCACCTGAACTCCTGGTGGTATTTGCAGAAATGCGTTGGTATAAACTACATGGTATAATGTTTGTCTTTGAAGCAAACTGCCGTTGGCCGAATGTCTTCTATGATAACGTTCTAATTATTGCACATTGATTGAAAGTGAGGTCGCGAGAGAGACGGCATTTATTTTTCTCTGAGTTAGCTGACCTCACACCTCTTCCATCTCCCTCATCCCTCCCGTCCTCAGCCCTCCATCACCCCCTGATTATAATCAGGGGGGTTAATGTCATTTTTGGTTCATTAACCCTTCACTCGCAACCTGCACGATTGCACTCAGGTCAATTCCCATTCCGTTCCAGGTCCAGTTTAGCTCCAGTTCTGCTAGTCAATTCAGTCCTTAACCAGTCACCTCCTGTCATCTCTGTATCGACCTCACTGCCATGGAGCCACATTTTGACACAGCTGGAGGAGCCTGACATCCCCACCTGACCCCAACTCTTCACACTCCACACTACACCCCCACTACCCACCATTACCCCCTCTCTTCCTTCTCTCCTATTTCCTGTCCTCCCCTCTGAGTTAGACTTAGCTACTCCAGCCTCTCCTCTCTTCCGCTCTCTTCCTCTGCTCTCTCCTCCTCTCTTCCTCTCCTCTCTCTCCGCTCTATTTCTCTAATCTCTCCCCCTCTCTTCCTTACTTCTCACCCTCTCTTCCTCTACCTCTCCTCTCTCCCCCGCTCTTCCTCTCCTCTCTCCCCCTGTCTTCCTCTCTTCTTTCCCCCTCCTCCCTCTCCCCCTCTCTTCCTCTCCTCTCTCCCCTGCTCTTCCTTTGCTCTCTCCCCCTCTTCCTCTCTTCTTTCCCCCTCCTCCCTCTCCCCCTCTCTTCCTCTCCTCTCTCCCCTGCTCTTCCTCTCCTCTCTCCCCCTCTCTTCCTCTCCTCTCTCCCCCTCTCTTCCTCTCCTCTCTCCCCTGCTCTTCCTTTGCTCTCTCCCCCTCTCTTCCTCTCTTCTTTCCCCCTCCTCCCTCTCCCCTGCTCTTCCTCTCCTCTCTCCCCCGCTCTTCCTCTCCTCTCCCCCTCTCTTCCTCTCTTCTTTCCCCCTCCTCCCTCTCCCCCTGCTCTTCCTCTCCTCTCCCCCTCTCTTCCTCTCTTCTTCCCCCTCCTCCCTCTCCCCTCTCTTCCTCTCCGCTCTCCCCCGCTCTTCCTCTCCTCTCTCCCCCGCTCTTCCTCTCCTCTCCCCCTCTCTTCCTCTCTTCTTTCCCCCTCCTCCCTCTCCCCTGCTCTTCCTCTCCTCTCCCCCTCTCTTCCTCTCTTCTTTCCCCCTCCTCCCTCTCCCCTCTCTTCCTCTACCTCTCCTCTCTCCCCCGCTCTTCCTCTCCTCTCTCCCCCTGTCTTCCTCTCTTCTTTCCCCTCCTCCCTCTCCCCCTCTCTTCCTCTCCTCTCTCCCCTGCTCTTCCTTTGCTCTCTCCCCCTCTCTTCCTCTCTTCTTTCCCCCTCCTCCCTCTCCCCCTCTCTTCCTCTCCTCTCTCCCCTGCTCTTCCTCTCCTCTCTCCCCCGCTCTTCCTCTCCTCTCCCCCTCTCTTCCTCTCTTCTTTCCCCCTCCTCCCTCTCCCCCTGCTCTTCCTCTCCTCTCCCCCTCTCTTCCTCTCTTCTTTCCCCCTCCTCCCTCTCCCCCTCTCTTCCTCTCCTCTCCCCCCGCTCTTCCTCTCCTCTCTCCCCTGCTCTTCCTTTGCTCTCTCCCCCTCTTCCTCTCTTCTTTCCCCCTCCTCCCTCTCCCCCTCTCTTCCTCTCCTCTCTCCCCCTCTCTTCCTCTCCTCTCTCCCCCTCTCTTCCTCTCCTCTCTCCCCTGCTCTTCCTTTGCTCTCTCCCCCTCTTCCTCTCTTCTTTCCCCCTCCTCCCTCTCCCCCTCTCTTCCTCTCCTCTCTTCCCCGCTCTTCCTCTCCTCTCTCCCTCTCTACCTCTCCTCTCTCCCCCTCTCTTCCTCTCCTCTCTCCCCCTCTCTTCCTCTCCTCTCTCCCCTGCTCTTCCTTTGCTCTCTCCCCTCTCTTCCTCTCTTCTTTCCCCCTCCTCCCTCTCCCCCTCTCTTCCTCTCCTCTCTCCCCCGCTCTTCCTCTCCTCTCTCCCTCTCTACCTCTCCTCTCTCCCCCTCTCTTCCTCTCCTCTCTCCCCCGCTCTTCCTCTCCTCTCTCCCTCTCTTCTCTGCCTTTTTCTTCCTCTCCTCCTTTCTCAATATCCCCTATCTTTCATCCCTTCTTCTTCTCTGAGTAGACCTAGCTTTTCCAGCTCCCTCATCTCCATATTGTAAATAGTAGCAGTGCTTTCTCATCTCCATGTTGTCTACAGTAGCAGTGCTCCCTCATCTCCATGTTGTCTACAGTAGCAGTGCTCCCTCGTCTCCATGTTGTCTACAGTAGCAGTGCTCTCTCATCTCCATGTTGTCTACAGTAGCAGTGCTCTCTCATCTCCATATCTCCATATTGTCTACAGTAGCAGTGCTCCCTCATCTCCATATCTCCATATTGTCTACAGTAGCAGTGCTCTCTCATCTCCATGTTGTCTACAGTAGCAGTTCTCTCTCATCTCCATGTTGTCTACAGTAGCAGTGCTCTCTCATCTCCATGTTGTCTACAGTAGCAGTGCTCTCATCTCCATGTTGTCTACAGTAGCAGTGCTCTCTCATCTCCATGTTATCTAGTAGTAGCAGTGCTCTCTCATCTCCATGTTGTCTACAGTAGCAGTGCTCCCTCGTCTCCATGTTGTCTACAGTAGCAGTGCTCTCTCATCTCCATGTTGTCTACAGTAGCAGTGCTCCCTCATCTCCATGTTGTCTACAGTAGCAGTGCTCTCATCTCCATGTTGTCTACAGTAGCAGTGCTCAAATCTCAATGTTGTCTACAGTAGCAGTGCTCCCTCATCTCCATTTTGTCTACAGTAGCAGTGCTCTCATCTCCATGTTGTCTACAGTAGCAGTGCTCCCTCATCTCCATGTTGTCTACAGTAGCAGTGCTCCCTCATCTCCATGGTGTCTACAGTTGCAGTGCTCTCTCATCTCCATGTTGTCTACGGTAGCAGTGCTCTCTCATCTCCATATCTCCATATTGTCTACAGTAGCAGTGCTCCCTCATCTCCATGTTGTCTACAGTAGCAGTGCTCTCTCATCTCCATATCTCCATATTGTCTACAGTAGCAGTGCTCTCTCATCTCCATGTTGTCTACAGTAGCAGTGCTCCCTCGTCTCCATGTTGTCTACAGTAGCAGTGCTCCCTCATCTCCATGTTGTCTACAGTAGCAGTGCTCTCATCTCCATGTTGTCTACAGTAGCAGTGCTCCCACGTCTCCATGTTGTCTACAGTAGCAGTGCTCTCTCATCTCCATGTTGTCTACAGTAGCAGTGCTCTCTCATCTTCATATCTCCATATTGTCTACAGTAGCAGTGCTCCCTCATCTCCATGTTGTCTACAGTAGCAGTGCTCTCTCATCTCCATATCTCCATATTGTCTACAGTAGCAGTGCTCTCTCATCTCCATATCTCCATATTGTCTACAGTAGCAGTGCTCTCATCTCCATGTTGTCTACAGCAGCAGTGCTCTCTCATCTCCATGTTATCTAGTAGTAACAGTGCTCTCTCATCTCCATGTTGTCTACAGTAGCAGTGCTCTCTCATCTCCATATTGTCTACAGTAGCAGTGCTCTCATCTCCATGTTGTCTACAGTAGCAGTGCTCACTCATCTCCATGTTGTCTACAGTAGCAGTGCTCTCTCATCTCCATGTTGTCTACAGTAGCAGTGCTCTCATCTCCACGTTATCTACAGTAGCAGTGCTCTCATCTCCATGTTGTCTACAGTAGCAGTGCTCTCTCATCTCCATGTTGTCTACAGTAGCAGTGCTCTCTCATCTCCATGTTGTCTACAGTAGCAGTGCTCTCATCTCCATGTTGTCTACAGTAGCAGTGCTCTCATCTCCATGTTGTCTACAGTAGCAGTGCTCTCATCTCCATGTTGTCTACAGTAGCAGTGCTCTCATCTCCATGTTGTCTACAGTAGCAGTGCTCTCATCTCCATGTTGTCTACAGTAGCAGTGCTCTCTCATCTCCATGTTATCTAGTAGTAACAGTGCTCTCTCATCTCCATGTTGTCTACAGTAGCAGTGCTCTCTCATCTCCATGTTGTCTACAGTAGCAGTGCTCTCATCTCCATGTTGTCTACAGTAGCAGTGCTCACTCATCTCCATGTTGTCTACAGTAGCAGTGCTCTCTCATCTCCATGTTGTCTACAGTAGCAGTGCTCTCATCTCCATGTTTTCTACAGTAGCAGTGCTTTCTCATCTCCATGTTATCTAGTAGTAGCAGTGCTCTCTCATCTCCATGTTGTCTACAGTAGCAGTGCTCCCTCGTCTCCATGTTGTCTACAGTAGCAGTGCTCTCTCATCTCCATGTTGTCTACAGTAGCAGTGCTCCCTCATCTCCATGTTGTCTACAGTAGCAGTGCTCTCATCTCCATGTTGTCTACAGTAGCAGTGCTCAAATCTCAATGTTGTCTACAGTAGCAGTGCTCCCTCATCTCCATGTTGTCTACAGTAGCAGTGCTCTCATCTCCATGTTGTCTACAGTAGCAGTGCTCCCTCATCTCCATGTTGTCTACAGTAGCAGTGCTCCCTCGTCTCCATGTTGTCTACAGTTGCAGTGCTCTCTCATCTCCATGTTGTCTACAGTAGCAGTGCTCTCTCATCTCCATATCTCCATATTGTCTACAGTAGCAGTGCTCCCTCATCTCCATGTTGTCTACAGTAGCAGTGCTCTCTCATCTCCATATCTCCATATTGTCTACAGTAGCAGTGCTCTCTCATCTCCATGTTGTCTACAGTAGCAGTGCTCCCTCGTCTCCATGTTGTCTACAGTAGCAGTGCTCCCTCATCTCCATGTTGTCTACAGTAGCAGTGCTCTCATCTCCATTTTGTCTACAGTAGCAGTGCTCCCACGTCTCCATGTTGTCTACAGTAGCAGTGCTCTCTCATCTCCATGTTGTCTACAGTAGCAGTGCTCTCTCATCTTCATATCTCCATATTGTCTACAGTAGCAGTGCTCCCTCATCTCCATGTTGTCTACAGTAGCAGTGCTCTCTCATCTCCATATCTCCATATTGTCTACAGTAGCAGTGCTCTCTCATCTCCATATCTCCATATTGTCTACAGTAGCAGTGCTCTCATCTCCATGTTGTCTACAGTAGCAGTGCTCTCTCATCTCCATGTTATCTAGTAGTAACAGTGCTCTCTCATCTCCATGTTGTCTACAGTAGCAGTGCTCTCTCATCTCCATATTGTCTACAGTAGCAGTGCTCTCATCTCCATGTTGTCTACAGTAGCAGTGCTCACTCATCTCCATGTTGTCTACAGTAGCAGTGCTCTCTCATCTCCATGTTGTCTACAGTAGCAGTGCTCTCATCTCCACGTTATCTACAGTAGCAGTGCTCTCATCTCCATGTTGTCTACAGTAGCAGTGCTCACTCATCTCCATGTTGTCTACAGTAGCAGTGCTCTCATCTCCATGTTGTCTACAGTAGCAGTGCTCTCATCTCCATGTTGTCTACAGTAGCAGTGCTCTCATCTCCATGTTGTCTACAGTAGCAGTGCTCTCTCATCTCCATGTTGTCTATAGTAGCAGTGCTCTCTCATCTCCATATTGTCTACAGTAGCAGTGCTCTCATCTCCATGTTGTCTACAGTAGCAGTGCTCTCTCATCTCCATGTTATCTAGTAGTAACAGTGCTCTCTCATCTCCATGTTGTCTACAGTAGCAGTGCTCTCTCATCTCCATATTGTCTACAGTAGCAGTGCTCTCATCTCCATGTTGTCTACAGTAGCAGTGCTCACTCATCTCCATGTTGTCTACAGTAGCAGTGCTCTCTCATCTCCATGTTGTCTACAGTAGCAGTGCTCTCATCTCCACGTTATCTACAGTAGCAGTGCTCTCATCTCCATGTTGTCTACAGTAGCAGTGCTCACTCATCTCCATGTTGTCTACAGTAGCAGTGCTCTCATCTCCATGTTGTCTACAGTAGCAGTGCTCTCTCATCTCCATGTTGTCTATAGTAGCAGTGCTCTCTCATCTCCATATTGTCTACAGTAGCAGTGCTCTCATCTCCATGTTGTCTACAGTAGCAGTGCTCACTCATCTCCATGTTGTCTACAGTAGCAGTGCTCTCATCTCCATGTTGTCTACAGTAGCAGTGCTCACTCATCTCCATGTTGTCTACAGTAGCAGTGCTCTCATCTCCATGTTGTCTACAGTAGCAGTGCTCTCTCATCTCCATGTTGTCTACAGTAGCAGTGCTCTCTCATCTCCATGTTATCTAGTAGTAGCAGTGCCACTCTGCCAATGAACTCGTTCTCGCTGGAGATCTGAGAAGGTGTCAAAGCCATCTGATGGCTAATTAAACCTCAAGCTCAATAGGCCCTGCTCCTCTCTTCCCCTCTGCTCTTATGTCTCTCATTCCTCCCTCTTTTCCTCTCATTTCTCCCCTCCTCCTACGCTGACGTCGATTGCCACAGATGCCTTATTATAAGACAGGCACTGCCACAGCCTTTCAGAATGCCACTGTGATCACAAACAGTTTCTAGAACTAAACAATGGTTGTGGAATTCTAAAAACTTCCCCCCCTGCCAAAAACTTCAAGAGCAGCTTTCCCTCCTGTGAGTGTGAGTGAGAGTGTGGCAAATGAGGGAAGTTGAAAAGTTACTGGAAGTTAGAGGGGGGTGATTTGGGGCCGATGTTATTGGCGTGCTGGCTTGACAAACCTTCAGATCTCCATCTCGACTAATTTCTCAGGGAGAGAGTGCCAGATTCTTCTCTCTCTTCTTTCTCTGTTTGTTTCCAGACAGTTTGTCTATTGTAGTGTTCATGCATCGACCGGCGTGTTTTGTCGGTGAATTACGGCTACAGTCACTGTAGAAAAACACCTTCAGAATAAAAAAGCTTAATGATGCAGATGATTGTTAGGCACCTCTTGCTGCCAGTCAGAAAGACAGACCTCTTGCTAATGTGACTGGTGTTTACCTCTTCGACTTGGATTGAAACTGAAATCAATAACGACGAGTGTATGAAACTCTGTGTGTCAGACAGCAGGGTCATGTTCAATAGGCAGCAAAAGGAAGAAAATGGACGAAAACAACGAGGGACTACCTGGACTTGTCCAATCAGGAACGCAAATGTTCCTTTTCCGTACACAACGTTTTACGCTGTGTGTCCTAATGAACACGACCCAGGTATTCCTCACACTGACCGCTGAGGACATTTTAAACATGTTCTCACACAGATATAGAGGTGACCGTGTATTGTAGTACAGTTATCTCAGTCCCATGTTATGTTTGCATGGGAGGAGACCTATTGCCTGGTCTGTCTCGTATGACAGTCATGAAAGAGGACAGATGCTGAGAACCTACACAGCAAGGTCACCTCCTCAGTATGAATATAGCTACTGGTGTGTGATTAACAGCATGATGACTGGTCTCTAGAGCCTGGAATGAAAGCATGGCTACACTATTAAGGCCGTAAACAGACAAACAATACCAGTCAAAAGTTTGCATCCACCTACTCAGGGTTTTTCTTTAGCTTTACTAGTTTCTACAGTGTAGAATAATAGTGAAGACATCACAACGATGAAATAACACGTATGGAATCATGTAGTAACCAAGTATATTTGAGATTCTTTAAAGTAGCCACCCCCTATATACACTGAACAGAAAATAGAAACGCATCATGCAACAATTTCAAAGATTTGACTGAGTGGCAGTTCATATATGGAAATCAGTCACTTGAAATAAATAAATGAGGCCTTAATCTATGGATTTTACACAACTGAGAATACAGGTATACATCTGTTGGTCACAGACACTTAAAAACAGAAATTTGGGGCGTGAATCAGAATACCGGTCAGCATCTGGTTTGACCACCATTTGCCTCATGCAGCGCAACACATCTTCACATAGAGTTGATCAGGCTGTTGATTGTGGCCTGTAGAATGTTGTCCCACTCCTTTCAATGGCTGTGTGCAATTGCTGGATATTGCAGGTCATGGATGAACTGGGACATTTTCAGCTTTCAGGAATTGTGCACAGATCCTTGTGACATGTGGCTGTGCATTATCACGCTGAAACATGAGGTGATGGCGGCAGATGAATGACACGACAATGGGCCTCAGGATCTCGTCACGGTATCTATGTGCATTCAAATTGCCATCAATAAAATGCAATTGCATTGTCTGTATGGGCACCTTGTTCACAAAGTTGACATCAGCAAAACTGTTCACTCACATGACGCCATACACGCTGTCTGCCATCTGCCTGGTACAGTTAATACAAGGATTCATCCATGAAGAGCACACTTCTCCAGCGTGCAAGTGGCCGTCAAAGGTGAGCATTTGCCCACTGTAGTCGGTTACAACTCAGAACTGCAGTCAGGACCAGACCCTGGAGAGGACGACGAGCACGCAGATGAGCTTCCCTGAGATGGTTTCTGACAGCAGAAATTCTTCAGTTGTGCAAACCCACAGTTTCATCAGCTGACCAGCTGACCAGATCCCAAGGGTGAAGAAGCCGGATATGGAGGTCCTGGGCTGGCGTGGTAACGCATGGTCTACGGTTGTGAGGCCGGTTGGATGGACTGCCAAATTCTCTAAAACAATGTTGGAGGTGGCTTATGGTAGAGAAATTAACATTCAATCCTCTGGCAACAGCTCCAGTGCACATTCCTTCAGTCAGCATGCCAATTGCACGCTCCCTCAAAACTTGAGATATCTGTGTCATTCTGTTGTGTGACAAAACTTCACATTTTACAGTGGCCTTTTATTATCCCCAGCACAAGGTGCACCTGTGTAATGTCCATGCTGTTTAATTAGCTTTTTGATACGCAACACCTGTTCAGTGGATGGATCATCTTGGCAAAGGAGATTTGCTCACTAACAGGGATGTAAACAAACGTGTGCACAGCATTTGAGAGAAATAAGCTTCTTGTGCGTATGGAACATTTCTAGGATCTTTTAATTCAGCTCATGAAACATGGGACAAACACTTCCATTTTTTTGTTGATATTTTTGTTCAGTGTACATACAGTTGAAGTCGGAAATTTACATACACTTAGGTTGGAGTCATTAAAATTCACTTTTCAACCACTCCACAAATGTCTTGTTAACAAACAATAGTTTTGGCAAGTCTGTTAGGACATCCGCTTTGTGGATGACACAAGTAATTTTTCCTAAAATTGACAGACTATTTGACATATAATTCACTGTATCACATTTCTAGCGGGTCAGAAGTTTGTATACACTAATTTCACGGTGTCTTTAAACAGCTTGGAAAATTCCAGAAAAGGATGTCATGGCTTTAGAAGCTTCTGATAGGCTAATTGACATCATTTGATTCAATAGGAGGTGTACCTGTGGATCTATTTCAAGGCCTACCTTCAAACTCAGTGCCTCTTTGCTTGACATCAGGTGTAAATCAAAAGAAATCAGCCAAGACCTCAGAAAATAAATGGTATTCCTCCACAAGTCTGGTTCATTCTTGGGAGCAATTTCCAAACGCCTGAAGGTACTACGTTCAACTGTACAAACAATAGTACGCAAGTATAAACACCATGGGACGACGCAGCCATCATCTGTCTCCTAGAGATGAACGTACTTTGTGGTGAAAAGTGCAAATCAATCCCAGAACAACAGCAAAGCACCTTGTGAAGATGCTAGAGGAAACAGGTACAAAAGTATCTATATCCACAGTAAAACAAGTCCTATATCGACATAACCTGAAAGGCCGCTCAGCAAGAAAGAAGCCACTGCTCCACCCTTCCAAAACTGCACGTGGGGACAAAGATCATATTTTTTTGAGAAATGTCCTCTGGTCTGATGAAACAAAAATAGAACTGTTTGGCCATAATGACCATCGTTATGTTTGGAGGAAAAAAGGGTAGTCTTGCAAGCCGAAGAACAACATCCCAACCGTGAAGCACGGGTGTGGCAGCATCATGTTGTGGGGGTGCTTTGCTGCAGGAGGGACTGGTGCAATTCAAAATAGATGGCATCATGAGAAGTTTAAATGTATTTGGCTAATGTAAACTTCCGACTTCAACTGTACATACGTAAACTTCCTTTAATAGTGGAATAAACATATGTATTGACACACGTACGGACGTATGTACACACACTGTTCCATAAAATAATTACTGCAGGAAGGGATATAAAGTTAACTGGGTCCAGAAATGGAAACAACAATTTTCATGAAACAAATCAAATGATTTGTGACAAACCTATCCTATTCCAGTCTCAAAAGTACCTCAGAGGAGAGCCCTGTAACTGAATCAGCCCTCTAAGTTAGTGCGTACTTAGGCAATGACTACACTACTGCTTCTCTCTGTGTATGTTATTCTCCCTACTACAGATGAATCACACTGAATTAAATGGGAATGCAATTGTTCTTCTTCGATATCAAGAACTGACTTTGATTGTAATTTATTACAGACGGCAGCAAATCAATAGAGCAAATGAATGCAAACAGGTCATGTATTTCTGCCAGCCATGACAGTTAACTGCTCCACCTGTATTTAAACTGGGCTTTCTCCCCACACAGAAACATAATGTCAAATCAAATCAAATTGTGTTTGTCACATGCACCGAACACAACAGGTTTTGACCTTACTGTGAAATGCTAACTTACAAGCCCTTCACCAACAATGCAGTTTTAAGAAAATAGAGTTAAGGAAATATTTGCAAAATAAACTAAAGTAAAAAAGTAACACAATAAAATCACAATAATGGAGATATATACAGGGGGTACCGGTACAGTGTCAGTGTGCAGGGATACGGGTTAGTTGAGGTCATTTATACATGTAGGAAGGGGTAAAGTGACTATGCATAGATAATAAACACTAAGTTTATTGTGTCAATGCAAATGGCAACCATTTGATTAATTGTTCAGCAGTCTGATGGCTTGGGGGTAGAAGCTGTTAAGGAGCCTTTTGGACCAGGAATTGGCACTCCTGTACCTCTTGCCGTTTGGTAGCTGAGAGAACAGTCTATGACTTGGACAATTTTGACAACTATTTGACAAAATTGGGCCTTTCTCTGACAGCACCTAGTATATAAATCCTGGATGGCAGGAAGGTTGACCCCAGGGATGTACTGGGCTGTACGCACTACCCTCTGTATTGCCTTATGCTGAGAAGTTGCTAAACCAGGCAGTGATGCAAATGGTCAGGATGCTCTCGATGGTGCAGCTGTAGAACTTGTTGAGGCTCCTAGAACCCATGCCAAATCCTTTCAGCCTCCTGAGAGGGAAAATGCATTGTCGTGCCATCTTCACAACGTTCTTGGTGTGTTTGGACCATGATAGCTTGTTGGTGGGAATTTGAAACTCTCAACCCACTCCACTACAGCCCCATCGATGTGAATGTGGGCATGTTTGGCCCTCTTTTTCCTGTAGTCCACGATCATCTCCTTTGTCTTGCTCACATTGAGGGAGGGGTTTTTGTCCTGGCACCACACTGCCAGGTCTCTGACCTCCTCCACATCGTTGTCGGTGATTATGTCTACCACTGTTGTGTCATCAGCAAACTTAAACTTGCTGTTGAAGTCGTGCTTGGCCACGCAGTCATGGGTGAACAGGGAGTACAGGAGGAGACTAAGCACACACCTCTAGGGGGCCCCATGTTGAGGGTCAACATGGCAGATGTGTTGTTGACTACCCTTACCACCTGGGGGCGGCCCGTCAGGAAGTCCAGGTTCCAGTTGCAGAGGGAGGTGTTTAGTCCCAGGGTCGGTAGCTTAGTGATGAGCTTTGTATGCACTATGGTGTTGAACGCTGAGCTGTAGTCAATGAACAGCATTCTCACATAGGTGTTCCTTTTGTCCAGGTGGGAAAGGTTAGTGTGGGATGCGATTGAGATTGCGTCATCTGTGGATCTGTTGGGGTGGTATGCAAATTGGAGTGGGTCTAGAGTTTCTGGGATGATGGTGTTGATGTGAGCCATGACCAGCCTTTCAAAGCACTTCATGGCTACCGACAATATATTTGTATTTTTTATTTAACATTTATTTAGGTATTACAGACTCTGTCAGGGAGAGGTTAAAAATGTCAGTGAAGACACTTGCCAGTTGGTCCGCACATGCTCTGAGTACGTGTCCTGGTATTCCACCCGGCCTTGTGAAAGGTCTTGCTCAAATTACCAGCAGCATACCACCCTGCATCCCACTGTTGGCTTGCTTCTGAAGCTATGCAGGGTTGGTCCTGGTTGGTCCCTAGATGGGACGCCAGATGCTTCAGGAAGTGGTGTTGGAGGGCCAGTAGGAGGCACTCTTTCTTCTGGTTTAAGAACATTTCTGAATACCCTAGGGCAGTGATTGGGGACATTGCACTGTGAGGGTGCCGTCTTTTGGATGGGACGTTAAACGGGTGTCCTGAATCTCAATGGTCACTAAAGATCCCATGGCACTTATCGTAGGAGTAAGGGTGTTAACCCCGGTGTCCTGGCAAAATTCCTATTCTGGCCCTCATACCATCACGGTCACCTAATCATCCCCAGCTTACAATTGGCTCATTCCTCTCCACTGTAACTATTCCCCAGGTCATTTATGTAAATGAGAATGTGTTCTCAGTTAACTTTCCTGGTAATATAAGGGTAAAATAAAATAAACATTGTCTATAGGGAGTGTTATCACACAGTCGTCCGGAACAGCTGGTGCTCTCATGCATGATTCAGTGTTGCTTGCCTCGAAGCGAGCATAAAAGGCATTTAGCCCATCTGGTAGGCTCACTTCACTGGGCAGCTCGTGGCTGGGTTTCCCTTTGGAGTCCATAATAGTTTGCAAGCCCTGCCACATCCGACAAGTGTCAGAGCCGGTATAGTAGGATTTAATCTTAGTCCTGTATTGATGCTTTGACTGTTTGGTGGTTCGTCTGTTTGCGTAGCGAGATTTCTAATAAGCGTCCAGATTAGTGTCCCGCTCCTTGTAAGTGGCAGCTCTAGCCTTTAGCTCGGTGCGTATGTTACCTGTAATCCATGGCTTCTGATGGTGATATGTACGTACGGTCACAGATGTATTCGATGCACTTATGTAACATCCGCGTCATCTGACCACTTCCATATTGAGCAAGTCACTGGTACTTCCTGCTTTAGTGTTTGCTCGTAAGCAGGAATCAGGAGGATAGAATTATGGGTAGATTTTCCAAATGGAAGGCGAGGGAGAGCTTTGTACGTATCTCTGTGTGTGGAGTAAAGGTGATGTATTTTTTTTTCTTTTTCTGGTTGTACATGAAATGCTGGTAAAAACAAATTGCAAAACGGATTTATGTATGCCTGCATTAAAGTCCCCGGCCACAAGGAGTGACCATTTTGTTGATTCTTATACAGCTCGTTGAGTGCAGTCTTAGTACCAGCGTCGGTTTGTGATGGTAAATAGACAGCTATGAAAAATATAGATGAAAAATCTCTTGGTAGATAGTGTGGTCTGCAGCTTATCATGAGGTACTCTATCTCAGTAGAGCAATACCTCGAGACTACCTTATTATTAGACATCACGCACCAGCTGTAATTGACAAATAGACACACTACCCACCCCCACCCACTCCCCCACCCCTTGTCAAACCAGACGTAGCTGTTCTGTCCTGCCAATGCATGGATAATATAATATTATCCATGTCGTCGATCAGCCACGACTCGGTGAAACATAAGATTACAGTTTTTATTGTCCCATTGGTAGGATAGTCTCGAACGGAGATCTACCAGTTTTTTCTCCAGTGATTGCACGTTGGCTCATAGAACTAATGGTAGAGGCGGGTTACCCACTCGCCAATGAATTCTTACAAGGCACCCTGATTTCCGCCCCTGTACTTCCTTATTTTCACATGCGAATGACAGGGATTTGGGCCTTGTCTGGGAGCAACATTATATCCTTCGCGAAAAAAAATTGTCCAGTTCGATGTGAGTAATTGCTGTTCTGATATCCAGAAGCTCTTTTCGGTCATAAGAGACGGTAGCATTAACATTATGTACAAAATTAGTTACAAACAATGCAAAAAAAACACAAAATAGCACAATTGGTTAGGAGCCCGTAAAACAGTAGCCATCCCCTCCAGCAGCATTCTTTCAAGATGGATACTGGTTTCTCTCTTAAAGGCAAATTCAGGTAGCTCTCTATCCTTTGGCCAAGCACCGCATAAATATGGAATGTTCGTATCATACGACAATGAAATGTGTCACCATGGCAACGACGGTATAGTGCCGGTGTGATGTGCAGAGCGATGTAAGGATGAGGTCCATTAATCTGACTGGCTGGCTGAGATAGTGCCATCCCATTGATTGGCTGAGGCAAGGCGAGGCACGGAGCAATGAGGCACCTCTCCATGCATTGAGCCCCTACAGTGTTAGAAAGCTGTCAGTCGGAACGGAGCTTGTCAGTGAGGAGGTGGGGGAGGGTTAGAGGACGACTTTTCAGTGAGGGGGCGTGGATGGAGGGGTATATGGATGGATAAACAGATGGGGATGGAGCTTGTAAGAGTATTGTCATTCAGGGGCGTGGGGATGGAGGCTTGGAGTGAGGGATAGAGCCTATAGATAGGCAGCAGTAATTTCAGGGCTGTCTGCTTCACTAAATCATTGGTGCTGTGACATTGTCAGCTACCTTCACACATCTACACATCCCCTGTCCTACTTACAGATTTAGGCTGCAGCCAAAATGGCGCCCTATTTCCTATATTTGGGCCCTGGTCAAAAGTAGTGCACTATATTGGGACTGTAATGCAGATGCTAGATACACCACTTCAGACCCAGGTTCGATTCTGGGCTGTATCACAACCGGCCGTGATCGGGAGTCCCATACGGCGGCTCACAATTGGCCCCGCGTCGTCCGGGTTAGAGGAGAGTTTGGCCCTGGTAGGCCGTCATTGTAAAGAAGAATGTGTTCATAAGTGACTTGCCTAGTTAAGTAAAGGTTAGATTAAAAATGGTTGCCATTTGGGATGCAGTCTTACAGTTGCATGGCCATGAGGTAGGAGGAAATAGCAGGTAGGGTGATATGAAGCTGTGGCCTGCCTGAGAAAAATACTCTTTTTTCCACCCATCTCTCATCCTCTTCCTCCTTTCTCACCCTTGCTGTGCTTTAAGACTGGTGGAAATGAGAGAATAAAGGAAAAAGAGGAAAGTGAAGAAGAAGAACATTATGACATAATAATGAAGGGGCCTGGTTGAATCTAAAGTCATTAGCCTCCTCTCTGGCGGTGCCTTCCACTCTCCTGATTGAAAGTCCAGCTTGGAGCAGGAAGTCGCACTGTGGTCGAAAATTGAGGCCCCGCGGACCAGCGCTGGATGTGCTGTTTGACAGAGTGTCCGACTGAAAACCTGTTAAACATGGTCACCAAAGGAATAGGGATGGAAGGACGGAGGGTGTGTTTGTGTGTACCATCATTGTCCTCCCATGTTCATCCATCAATGCATTAACATAATTATAATTCTATTTCTACGCCCCCCCCCCCGCGCTCCCCGTGGATGTCCCATGGAGGTCCTGTGTGTCTCTAGTCCTTTAGAGTAATGGACTCTGATGGAGGGCGGCGACCCCGTTTGTCTATCTCTCTCCCTCTCTTACATGCACACTCGAGCAGATACACACACACACACGCGCGCACACACAACCGCAAACACACACGCAGGACATTTTCCCAGGGCTTGACAATGTTTGACTCACACTGCGCTGGGGCTTTTTATAGATCTAGCAGTGTCATCCTCTTCATCCCCTCTGTGCACATTCATCAAGCCAGGAAATGAGATAGCATGACCTTCCATTTATGTGCCGTATAGAGACTTCCTGAGCCATGCTAATAATATACCTACAGTAGCCTACCTGAGAATAGTAACTAGGATTCATAGAGTAGAGAGTGTATATAATGTTCTGGCTTCAGGCACCTGCAGCATACTGGTTTTATTTCAAGAAAATGAGTGTATGAATCACATTTTTTCACTCCACAGAAAATACACTGAGTGTACAAAATATTAAGCACACCTTCCTAATATTGAGTTGCACCCCCTTTTGCCCTCAGAACAGCCTCAATTTGTCGGGACATAGACTACAAGGTGTCTAAAGTGTTTCACATTGGTGCTGGCCCATGTTGACTTCATTCTTGATACACATGGGAAACTGTTGAGTGTGAAAAACCCAGCAGCGTTGCAGTTCTTGACAAACTCAGACTGGTGCGCCTGGCACCTACTACCATACCCCGTTCAAAGGCACTTAAGTATTTGGTCTTGTCCATCTACCCTCTGAATGGCACACACACACAATCCATGTCTCAATTGTCTCAATGCTTAAAAATCCTTCTTTAACGTGTCTCCTCCCATTCATCTACACCTGGACTCATCTGGTCAGTCTATATCATGGAAAGAATGTTCCTAATGGTTTGTACACTCAGTGTGTAGTCATATAGTGACATCTAGTCACTTATCTCAAACAGTCCATGCCCATCTAATTTACTTAAGTGCTTACATTCTTTACCGGTTTGTTATAGAGAAATGATTAAGAAACTTTCTTTAATGAGTTCTGTGTGCGTCCTCCCACGTTTAACAGTACAGTGGATGGTAATGTTATAATGTTAATGTGTGGGGCGTGTCAGCGAGCAGATGGATTTTTGATGAGAGATAATAGAAGTAATGAAGGGACCATCATCTGAGCTGAGAGTCTGAATCAATCACGAGAGAGGGAGAGAGAGAGGGAATATCAATCCCGAGCAGATGTGGCCCACCTGTGAGACTGACATGTGTTATCTAAGTCATTAGTCCTTTCCTTCAGCTTCACTTGGTGTGACGATTGTAGGAGGGTTGTGTCATTTAGGAGTGGAACACACTGGAACACCGACATGGAACATACACACACACATTCAGGCTCATTTCTAGCATCTTCTTCACTGTTGTCGACCTGTACTGCTCTGAGAAGTTCGGGAGAAAGTTTTGAGTATATTTAAATGATGTAAAGGTTTCACCTGTCCCTGCTTGGATGTTCTGTACCTTGTTTGAGCTTGCTCCCTTCAGCCTGTGTCTGGTGTGAAAAGGTTGAGGTGTGTTTAAAAGACACATAATGAAGTTGGCATTTAAAGGCTAAAGGCATTTAAAGGCTGGGATGGGTACGTGTGCGACTAGACTGCCCTACCCACTTTTAATAGCCTGACATCGCCGATACAGAAACATTTTGATATTATGCCCCAAGGATGATCGATTTCATCTGCATGTGACACTTTTTGTTGTTGTTGCTTTCTGTGAAACATGAACCTTGCCTGCTTGGTCAGTTTTTACAATTCAAACTCTTGTAATAGCAGTGTTTTAGTCTATACTAGATACATCAGACATGGGAGAAACAGACAGAAAACAGAGTGGCAGGGATCAAACGACAACATCAACAAATCCAATCTAGCCAAACACTCCAATCAATTCAATTGACCGAGTGGGTGGAGATGTTTCTGGTGTAAACATAGTGGAAATGACCAGAGAACATTGTCTAACCCAGGTCTCGTTTTGCCAGTGTGTATTTAAGGTGATTACCTGCTCCAGTTTGTGTATTGGCCCTGATATTGTTAACCAGTATGGATCTGGTAAAGATCTCCAGCCCGATCAATATGGCCAGAGTGTCAGATTAGCCTTCTGAATGGGTGATGCTCTGAAACGAGAGGATGGGAGGATGAATTAGAGCTATTAGTGTGACCTCTCACCTCCGACTCAATGATCTGTGGCTGAAAGTGAGCACTCCTCTTCCTTCCTCTCAGATGAATGTGTCCAGGTGGCCTCTTAGCTCTGAGAGCTCCCGTCTCAACACCCTGCTCTAGCATGGCCATGGCCCTGACTCTGGAAATGGCTCCACCCCTCTCTCTGGGTTTAATACTTTGGATTGGCCCTCACAGAGGCAGGCTCTGTTGCTAGGGAGGCTAAGAACTGAGGCGATGTGCACCAAAATGGCTCTCTGACTCTCTCCATCTTCCTTTGGATGAAGGAGTGACCGTTCTTTTCTCCATCCCTCCCTTCCTCCATTTATCTCTCCTTCCTGCCTGTGCAACTCTACAGTGTTCTATTCAGCCGAATGTGACTAGTAATTTATCTCAAAGCATGCCATTACACCTATAGGACTAACCACTCTGTGTGTGTGTGTGTGTGTGTGTGTGTGTGTGTGTGTGTGTGTGTGTGTGTGCGTGCGTGCGTGCGTGCGCGTGCGTGCGTGAGTCCCATCTCAACAACCATCAAACAGCTGCTTTCCAGCTGCAAAGCCGGCAGTCACATGGCCAGCCAGACCTTAAATCGCATAGCTACATGCTCAATCTGACTAAAACACATCCGTGGCAACAGGTTTTCATTGTATGACGACTGGGGACTTCAAGTTCAAAGCCATCTCCCGCAGTGTTGCTCTGAAACAGGCACTGTTGTTGCGTTCCTTCCTGGAAACCCTTTCCCCCTCTTAGGTTATTTATCTGAGGTCTGTAGAGGGGGGGGGTGTTGCAGTAGGACACAGCTTGGAGTCTAGCGCCACTTTGTACACGACCCACAGCCCGGGTACCATGGTACCACTGTTCACCCCATGTAGCTAGGTTCTGCTTGCTATTGTGTGGGGGCAGTATAGGCCTGGCACCACAGCCCCGCTGTACACTAATTCACCCCATGTAGCAAGGCAGCGAGGTTCTGTTTGTTATTGTATTGTATGGGGAAGTGGGAGAGTAGGCCTGATGGTACCACTGCTCAGCCCATGCAGCTAGGTTCTGTTTGTTATTGTATGGTGCAGTGGGAGGTGTAGGCCACTGTTTCCATATCCATGGTACCACTGCTCACAGCTCACCCATGCAGTTAGGCAGTAAGGGTATGGTACCACTGCTCACAGCTCACCCATGCAGTTAGGCAGTAAGGGTATGGTCCCACTGCTCACAGCTCACGCATGCAGTTAGGCATTAAGGGTATGGTCCCACTGCTCACTGCTCACCCATGTAATTAGGCAGTAAGGGTATGGTACCACTGCTTACAGCTCACCCATGCAGTTAGGCAGTAAGGGTATGGTACCACTGCTCACAGCTCACCCATGCAATTATGCATTAAGGGTATGGTCCCACTGCTCACAGCTCACCCATGCAGTTAGGCATTAAGGGTATGGTCCCACTGCTCACAGCTCACCCATGCAGTTAGGCATTAAGGGTATGGTACCACTGCTCACAGCTCACCCATGCAGTTAGGCATTAAGGGTATGGTCCCACTGCTCACAGCTCACCCATGCAGTTAGGCATTAAGGGTATGGTCCCACTGCTCACAGCTCACCCATGCAGTTAGGCATTAAGGGTATGGTACCACTGCTCACAGCTCACCCATGCAGTTAGGCATTAAGGGTATGGTCCCACTGCTCACAGCTCACCCATGCAGTTAGGCATTAAGGGTATGGTCCCACTGCTCACTGCTCACCCATGTAATTAGGCAGTAAGGGTATGGTACCACTGCTTACAGCTCACCCATGCAGTTAGGCAGTAAGGGTATGGTACCACTGCTCACAGCTCACCCATGCAATTAGGCATTAAGGGTATGGTCCCACTGCTCACAGCTCACCCATGCAGTTAGGCAGTAAGGGTATGGTACCACTGCTCACAGCTCACCCATGCAGTTAGGCAGTAAGGGTATGGTACCACTGCTCACAGCTCACCCATGCAGTTAGGCATTAAGGGTATGGTCCCACTGCTCACAGCTCACCCATGCAGTTAGGCATTAAGGGTATGGTACCACTGCTCACAGCTCACCCATGCAGTTAGGCAGTAAGGGTATGGTACCACTGCTCACAGCTCACCCATGCAGTTAGGCAGTAAGGGTATGGTACCACTGCTCACAGCTCACCCATGCAGTTAGGCAGTAAGGGTATGGTCCCACTGCTCACAGCTCACCCATGCAGTTAGGCATTAAGGGTATGGTCCCACTGCTCACAGCTCACCCATGCAGTTAGGCATTAAGGGTATGGTACCACTGCTCACAGCTCACCCATGCAGTTAGGCAGTAAGGGTATGGTACCACTGCTCACAGCTCACCCATGCAGTTAGGCAGTAAGGGTATGGTACCACTGCTCACAGCTCACCCATGAAGTTAGGCAGTAAGGGTATGGTACCACTGCTCACAGCTCACCCATGCAGTTAGGCAGTAAGGGTATGGTACCACTGATCACAGCTCACCCATGCAGTTAGGCAGTAAGGGTATGGTACCACTGCTCACAGCTCACCCATGCAGTTAGGCAGTAAGGGTATGGTACCACTGCTCACAGCTCACCCATGCAGTTAGGCAGTAAGGGTATGGTACCACTGCTCACAGCTCACCCATGCAGTTAGGCAGTAAGGGTATGGTACCACTAATCACAGCTCACCCATGCAGTTAGGCAGTAAGGGTATGGTACCACTGCTCACAGCTCACCCATGCAGTTAGGCAGTAAGGGTATGGTACCACTGATCACAGCTCACCCATGCAGTTAGGCAGTAAGGGTATGGTACCACTGCTCACAGCTCACCCATGCAGTTAGGCAGTAAGGGTATGGTACCACTGCTCACAGCTCACCCATGCAGTTAGGCAGTAAGGGTATGGTCCCACTGCTCACAGCTCACCCATGCAGTTAGGCATTAAGGGTATGGTACCACTGCTCACAGCTCACCCATGCAGTTAGGCATTAAGGGTATGGTACCACTGCTCACAGCTCACCCATGCAGTTAGGCATTAAGGGTATGGTCCCACTGCTCACAGCTCACCCATGCAGTTAGGCATTAAGGGTATGGTCCCACTGCTCACAGCTCACCCATGCAGTTAGGCATTAAGGGTATGGTACCACTGCTCACAGCTCACCCATGCAGTTAGGCATTAAGGGTATGGTCCCACTGCTCACAGCTCACCCATGCAGTTAGGCAGTAAGGGTATGGTACCACTGCTTACAGCTCACCCATGCAGTTAGGCAGTAAGGGTATGGTACCACTGCTCACAGCTCACCCATGCAATTAGGCATTAAGGGTATGGTCCCACTGCTCACAGCTCACCCATGCAGTTAGGCAGTAAGGGTATGGTACCACTGCTCACAGCTCACCCATGCAGTTAGGCAGTAAGGGTATGGTACCACTGCTCACAGCTCACCCATGCAGTTAGGCATTAAGGGTATGGTCCCACTGCTCACAGCTCACCCATGCAGTTAGGCATTAAGGGTATGGTACCACTGCTCACAGCTCACCCATGCAGTTAGGCAGTAAGGGTATGGTACCACTGCTCACAGCTCACCCATGCAGTTAGGCAGTAAGGGTATGGTACCACTGCTCACAGCTCACCCATGCAGTTAGGCAGTAAGGGTATGGTCCCACTGCTCACAGCTCACCCATGCAGTTAGGCATTAAGGGTATGGTCCCACTGCTCACAGCTCACCCATGCAGTTAGGCATTAAGGGTATGGTACCACTGCTCACAGCTCACCCATGCAGTTAGGCAGTAAGGGTATGGTACCACTGCTCACAGCTCACCCATGCAGTTAGGCAGTAAGGGTATGGTACCACTGCTCACAGCTCACCCATGAAGTTAGGCAGTAAGGGTATGGTACCACTGCTCACAGCTCACCCATGCAGTTAGGCAGTAAGGGTATGGTACCACTGATCACAGCTCACCCATGCAGTTAGGCAGTAAGGGTATGGTACCACTGCTCACAGCTCACCCATGCAGTTAGGCAGTAAGGGTATGGTACCACTGCTCACAGCTCACCCATGCAGTTAGGCAGTAAGGGTATGGTACCACTGCTCACAGCTCACCCATGCAGTTAGGCAGTAAGGGTATGGTACCACTAATCACAGCTCACCCATGCAGTTAGGCAGTAAGGGTATGGTACCACTGCTCACAGCTCACCCATGCAGTTAGGCAGTAAGGGTATGGTACCACTGATCACAGCTCACCCATGCAGTTAGGCAGTAAGGGTATGGTACCACTGCTCACAGCTCACCCATGCAGTTAGGCAGTAAGGGTATGGTACCACTGATCACAGCTCACCCATGCAGTTAGGCAGTAAGGGTATGGTACCACTGCTCACAGCTCACCCATGCAGTTAGGCAGTAAGGGTATGGTACCACTAATCACAGCTCACCCATGCAGTTAGGCAGTAAGGGTATGGTACCACTGCTCACAGCTCACCCATGCAGTTAGGCAGTAAGGGTATGGTACCACTGATCACAGCTCACCCATGCAGTTAGGCAGTAAGGGTATGGTACCACTGCTCACAGCTCACCCATGCAGTTAGGCAGTAAGGGTATGGTACCACTGCTCACAGCTCACCCATGCAGTTAGGCAGTAAGGGTATGGTACCACTGCTCACAGCTCACCCATGCAGTTAGGCAGTAAGGGTATGGTACCACTAATCACAGCTCACCCATGCAGTTAGGCAGTAAGGGTATGGTACCACTGCTCACAGCTCACCCATGCAGTTAGGCAGTAAGGGTATGTTTGTATTGTGGCTGGAGGGTATATAACCTAGGCCGGATTTACTTCTAACTGACAAAGGCTACAGTACTGGAGTTGAGGAGTTTGGATCCTGCTGCTGCCAGCAAACTAACGGGAACTGTGTGAGTGGGTCATATTGGGGCATTAGACTAAAGGGGCAGTTTCTATTTCAAACAAGCCCCTGTTAATAGTAACGGGAAGCACAGTCTGGCAAACATTAACCGCAATGGGGGGAATATTTATTTATTCATTTTATCTCCAAGTGACCTTGATTAAATGTCTACAGGATATGAGCGTGACTGACCGAACTGGCTCTTTTTCAGGCATCGTGATATTACAGTATGTTTATGTATCCCAAATGGCACCCTATTGCCCATATAGTGCACTCCCTTTGACACATGGGCCCTGGTCATAGGTAGTGCACTATAATGGGAATAGGGTGCCATTTGGGATGCTACTATTTTCTGGTTCCTGAACTCCCCAAAACAAAAGCATTTTGTGTTTGCTTAGCTGATGTTTGTTGTGTGAGTTTCATGCACATTTTTTTGGGCCCGGATAGAGAGTCTGGAGTTTCTTGGCCATAACTTCAGTATTTCTGCATTAGTGGATCAGTAAATAACATATAATTGTGGTAATGAAGAAACCCTGCCGATTAATAACAGAATAATAGTAATCCCATTCTAGTAACAATGTCTTATCCAAGTAGGTTTAAAGGCAAACTCTAAAAATATGCTCATGTCAGATAATCAAGAGCTTGTTATATGTCATTTGGCACCCTCATTAAGGACTAAAAGTGAACAAAAATCTATCATATCAGCCATAGTTACCACTACTGTTGAATGTCCCCTCCCTCCTAGTCTTCAGGCCTCACCGCAGCCTCTGCTCCTTCCTGCTCTGTGCTCTGACACTGACTGGCTAATGGTTCCAGACAAGTGTCAAAGGAAGTGTCTCAGTGATCTGTCGCTACGCTAACTAACACCTCCCACCACCCACTGCCCTTCTATAGTGACACACAGACACACACACACATCAGCAGGAAGTGATGTGCCAGCTTCCTATCTCAGAGCTCCCAGCTGTGAGGAAGCTGGGTTAAAAAGATGTCAGTATAGGGTCACACTCATTATGCTATAATGTAGCAAAGAAAATGACACTTTCTTATTGGATTTCTATGTCAGTAAGTCCTTTCCTCTTTTAGCCCATTTTCTTATGTTTGGTGGCTAATGAACACGACCCAGGCATTAAAGTACTGCATGTGCCAGGCCGAGGCTGTTACTGCTCATTATAAATGAACAAGACAGCACAGACCGTGGCAGTGAAGTACCTGCTCTTGGTGCACGCTTCTCTGTTCTTTTATGTTCAAGCCCCAGACATTTCTCTCTTCCTCCCCGTTTCCTCTTTCTCAGGCTATTTTAGGAAATCAGAAGGCCTTTTCACTCGTTAACCATCTATCCACTCTGAGGCGATTGCTTTTTCTTTCCTCATTGTTAACGCGGCAGCTGTAATTATTCACTGGGGGGGGGCGGTTCTTGTCTCTGCAGCAACAGGTAGAGGGAATGTAATTTGTCATTTTCCTCTCATGCTAATTATCTAGACGACGAAAGCAGAAAAACCATCGCTGCATTTCCCTGTTAATTATTCTCACCTTTCAAAGTGCCGGTCGTTGGGTCTGAGTCGTCCTGGCTACCTGTCCAGTGCTCGGCGTGTGTTTACCAGAAGGAAACAGAATGCCACTAAATGCTCCTCATCTGGAGAGCTCAGCACTTGTGTCAAGAGGTGCTGTATGGAATTGTTTCAGGCGGAGGAGGAGGGAAGCGTGGCCATGCATCCAATTAAAACCGTGTTCTCTGTGAACTGTGCTGCTCTGTAAAAACCATGAAGGGAAAATTGGAACGCATTATAACAAGGCTGCTTTGCTTGAAATGTAAGGGAAGTAACAAAAGGGAGACTGTGTGTATGTGTCCGCTTGTTAGTGTCTGTGTGCGTGCTTACGTGCATGTTGCATATGCTTATTTGTGCACGTGTGGTATGTGTATACATATGTGAAAATACAGCCAGGTCACCCACGATACAATTCAGTATTCAACGTCCATCCATGTCTGAGGACGTCGGGAGATTGTGGAAGTGGAAGTCGGCCACTAGGGGCAGCATTGAGCGCTGTTACCAAGTAGGTTTTGGTTTTGCTATGGCGTTGTCGACGGGCACGGTGGATGGGCTTATGCATCTGCCTCTGATTCCAAAAGTTGCCCGTTTGAATCCAGTGATAGAAAGTTGTTTTTGAGATTTTTGTTTTAAGCCTATCCCTAACCTTAACCCTTACCTTAACCATTCAGAGTTCAGGACTCCCGAGTGGCACAGCGGTCTAAGGCACTGCATCTCAGTGCTAGAGGCGTCCCTACAGACCAATGGTTAGATTCCAGGCTGTATCGCAACCGGATGTGAGCGTCGTCCGGGTTAGGGTTTGGCCGGGGTAGGCCGTCATTGTAAATAGGAATTTGTTCTTAACTTATTTGCCTAGTTAAATAAAGTTTTTTTTATGCCTAAACTTAAGATTTCGGGAGAAAGTGTAATTCTGACGTGAGACTGAGAGGTAGTTGGAATATGTCGGTCCGTAATAGACAGCTTTGGATAAAGGTGTTTTGAAGAACACACGCTCTCTCCAATCCAGGCATGTCTGTACTGTTATTAAAAGTGGATCTTTGAAGTGATGATGCAAGGTAGTGGTAACCAACTCCTCCATTAGAGGGAAGGGAAGTGAGGAGTGACACGGGGCGATGCGTGCTGTGCTGTGGAAATGAGGATGGGCATGGGCTCGACTCTGATAGACTAGAGTAATGGAACTGGGAGGCTGGAATCCTGCAGTGGTTGTTTCAGGCCTTGAGAAAAGACCAGAGGGGACAGAATGGGAAATACTGACATGGACGGGAACAGACACCTGCTTTGTTCTGTGTGTGTTTTTTAATCAATATGATGTTTAGTGAAGCGGGCTTCTCTGTGTTGCGGCACACTGATCTACAACAACAAACATATATTAAGATGACATTGTTACTTCAAACATGTGATCATATTTAAAGAATGAAAAGGTTGCCTGCCTTGTCTCCCCAGAGCACACTGCATCCTCAAACCTTAATGAACAGACTCACACAAACACACCTACCCACCGACACACACACACCTCCCACCTTACTGGGAGATGCAGATTCTGTTTAAGAAACTACGGGGTTGTTTGGTGTCGTGTTAATCACCTTGGCATTAGTTCCCAGGCTGATTTGATTAGTTCCTGTTATGTCTAACTAACTTCCCATATCTGAGGGCCCGGGGGTAACTCCTAGACCTGAATTACACAGAGAATTCAATTATACCGTGTCCCTTTTGGGCCAGTGGTGGTCCCTCCTATCCAACAGACAAGGCTTTGGGTTGTAATTAAAAAACAGCTAAATATGTTAAAAAACGACTTTGACTTTTCAGTGTAGTATGAACGCCATCATTAAAAGAGGCTTGAGAAAAGAGTCAAATGAGAAGTAGTCCCCTATACACACATCAGTGCGACAGCTATTATAAATGAATATTCTGTGAAATTCGTCAGAACTCACGTTTAGCCAAATGAGATCCAGCCAACATAATTTAATTTGTCATTGCAAGTTGTCATTCATTTCTGTGAAATCCATTTGTCGTTTGTTGAGGCACGATGTAATAAAATGCATTTCAGAGTACTGTTGGGAGAGGGCCAGGGTAAATATCCCCCCCCTCCCCTCTGTAATTACCTGCAATTGCTCTTAAGCTACTAAATTTGCAAAATGACCCTGTGATAATGGAAACAAATGTACTTTCAGCAACGTACATAGGAAGTCATGGATTTTGTGTTATTTTTACCCTCTCGAATGCTTTTTGTAATGGTAAACATATGTGTAGTTCTGGTTTTGTTATTTGTTGTTATATCTGCCTGAATATATGGCTACGTCTGAAGTGATAACCTTTTCCCTGGGTCATAGTCTCATCAGGTAAAAAGTAACACACTTTGTTGGGAATAGGGTGCCATTTCGGACCAAGCCTATATTGGTGAATTGTAACGGCTCTTCTCCAGGAAACGGATATTCTCCTGCTCAGTGAGTGGTGGTTAGGCTGTAGATTGCACCGCTGACCCTGACTCTGAGATGAACTGATAAGTGGCCTCTCTCCTCTCCTCTGCAGCACAGTGAAGCCTTAGCTCGGCCTGGGAGAATACAGACCTGTGTGTGTGTGTGTGTGTGTGTGTGTGTGTGTGTGTGTGTGTGTGTGTGTGTGTGTGTGTGCTCTGTCCTTGGACAGGAGAAGGGGACTGGATCATAATAACATGATGGGACTGGGACACTTGTTTTCTGTCTAGAACAATGGCTTTTATCATGTGAGATGGAATACTGAAATGGGAGAACGAACCCAGGTCTTTCGGATGTACGAAATGTCTGGTTCCATGGCATCTTACTATAATGTCCCTAATGTGAACTAATTCCCTTGATCAATGTTGGTGTAACTTAGCTAGCTAGCTTGTTCCGCTGAACTGAAACAGTGCATGTCTAATGTGCTCCCTCCTCTCTCCTTCACTTTGGTCACACACAGGTAACTACCAGCTGTCTCCGACTGTGAACATGCCCCAGGACGACACCGTCATGATCGAAGATGATAGGCCACCTGTGATCCCCGCCCACATGTCTGACCAATCATCCTCCAGCTCCCACGATGATATGGGCTTTGCTGCAGATAACCCAGTGACTTGGGCTCAGGACGTGCCAAACCAAAATGAGTGGTGAGAGAAAGAGATGACATTTCACACCCCAGTAAGGTTTTCTTTACTTTTTGGCTGTAGCACCCACTGTCTGATTGAATTATTGATATCATGATGTTCTTGAAAGATGCCCTTTGTGCCTAGATTCCGTGTGTTATGGAACATTTCGTATGTGGGGAGCGTTAGGGCATGAGAAAGTGATATCTGACACTATTCTTTTAGTGTAGTCAAGTGTCTGTGTGCCTGTGCTTGATCACGGCTGTGTGCCTGTGTTGAGTGTGTGCGTGCATGTGTGTGCGCACGTGGCCTTGTGTGTCTGTGTGTGCGGGCGCGCGTGCACACACCTTCATGACTGTGTGTATGTGCGTTTGTGTGTGCGTGTGTGCGTGCACGTGTTTGCCTTTGTGAATGTTTAATAATGGATGTGACCTAGGAGGAATATGGAAGATGGTTGAGTTAAACATCTCTCTGGGGTCCTAGCCAGTCCTCTTTCTTCCCCAGGGTGTCTCACACTTCCCCCTGGTTTGGCCTTCTCGAACATCTTGAGCAGCTAGTATTAAATATGGAACCAGGGGCTCAGCAGCCCAATGACGGGCAGGGGCCATGAGTCCTCTGGGACCGTTCACTCAATTCAATGGTGCCTTACCTAGTGGTTCTGCAGTTTTATGAGGAAAATTGGGCTCCAGTGTCTCTGGCTCAGTGTAAACAATGTCGGTATATATAATGCTTCTGTATAGAAACCCTGATACATATGAAAGCGTGAATGGTATTTATTGATTACAGTGTTCAGCTATAGGAATTGGTGGTGGCATTTAAGTATGTTTGCAAAGCTACTGATAATTTACCTAAGTGACCAAAATATTCAGTAACTCACAGGTAATCTATAGCAATCTATGGTGAAAAAAAATGCATCTATAGTAAACATTTTATATGTATGTGTTCATATTGTCCCTGAGTTTTTAGTGGATGGACCATATCTTTCAAGAGAAAATAGACTAATTCATGAAAAAAACATCTAATCGTTAATGGCATTATTTTCAATTAACTCTTCCAACCATTGAATTTTTTTCACAACTGCCACCAGTTTGGCACCAAAATAAACAAGTGTGTTCAAACATAGTTCATGCTGAAACCCTCATATTAAACACATTCACTAAATGGATGGTTTTTATTTAGGGTGATGTTTTACAGCATTTAGGATGTTTTACCGTTGTGTCATTCTATTTTTTTCTTCAAAGCATCTTATTTGAATATTTTATATATTGTACTTGTGATTAGAACACACAGAGGGCAAGAGATACTGTAATTACAGACATGTATTGATCATCTGAATTACCCCAAAGGGCCACTAGATGTCTTGTAATAAATGACATATAATCCTTGAAAGTTACCAAGATTCTGGTAGTTTACTGGTAAAACTTCAAAAGTTTCCAGTAATATACCCTCCCTTTGCAACCCTACATTTAAGTATAATATCTTTTTTTATGACTGTCCATGACAGATGTTTGTTCCAGGACTCACATCCGGCCTCCTAGAGACCGTATCAAGATACACTATTTTCTTTCCTTTATCTCGATTGGTCAGGCAAGATCATGTGAAACATATCGCGATATGCTATTGGACAGTACAGCAACACAGTGATTGACTAGCAGGGAAGAGTTATTCTATTAGTCAGAGATTCCATTCTGCTGGAAGGAAGGAGAAGCCTGGTCAATCTCTCTCTCTGTTTTTATTATTTTTATTTTAATCCCCCAAGAGACATACCTCCATATTTCCTCTCCATCTCTCTCTCTCTCTCCCTCCCATATCTCTCTCCCCCATATCTCTCTCTCCTCTTTCCCATCCATCTCTCTCCCCGTCTCTCTCTCTCCCCCATCTCTCTCTCTCCCCCATATCTCTCTCCCCTCTCCCTCATTCCCATCCATCTCTCTCTCTTACTCCCATCTCTCTCTCTCTGTCTCTCTCTCTCTCTCCCCATCTCTCTGTCTCTCTCTCTCTCCCCCCATCTCTCTCTCTCAATCTCTCTCACTCCCATCTCTCTCTCTCTCTCCCCTATCTCTCTCTCTCTCTCTCCCTCCCTCCCATCTCTCTCTCTCCTCCATCTCTCTCCCTCTCTCCCCCATCTCTCTCTCTCTCCCCCATATCTCTCTCTCCCCTCTCCCTCTCTCTCTCTCTCCCCATCTCTCTCTCTCCCCACCTCTCTCTCTTCATCTCTCTCACTCCCATCTCTCTCTCTCGTGCTCTCTCTCTCCCATCTCTCGCTCTCGTGCTCTCTCCCCCATCGCTCTCATTCTCTCTCTATGTCTCTCTCCCCCCATCGCTCTCTCTCTTTCTCTTTGATTTATTATGAATGAGTAGCTTTAAGTTTGCATGTCTGTTGGTTGTGTGATGTCTGAGTTTTGTCATTGTGGATTAGGGCCACAGCACATGCTATTACAACACTCAAGCTTTCTCACACGCTCTCTCTTTCTCTCTCTCCCTCTTTCCTTTTTCTATCTCCCGTGCGCGCGCACACACACACACACACACACACACACACACACACACACACACACACACACACACACACACACACACACACACACACACACACACACACACACACACACACACACACACACACAGTGTACCACTGCCTTGGGTTATTTTGAATTATTCATATCTCAGAAGCCCAGTATGCACGCCACACACACATTCTCACACACTCCCTCCACAGTCCCACAGCTGCTCAAATACGCGCGCGCACACACACACAAAATACTCTTTCTCTCTGACACATACACAGACACGGGCGCTCACACACGTCATACCGAGGTAATAGCAGTGCTTAGACTGTAGGATCTGGGTCAGCCATGACCCCATTTTCTTAGAATTGTTGGTTTTTAATTACGCTGCACGCCACATCCAACCAGGCCCTGGAATCATTGAATATGCGTTATGTGGAGCTGTGAAAGACTCACCTCCGACCCATGTGTGAGTATGAGATGTGTGTTTCTCCAGCCGTAGCTCTGCACTACACAGCACCAGGGTTACACACCTTAGTGCATACATAATGGCACTGCCTTTTCCCCCATAGGAAACCTTGTAGTCGGTATTTTCCTTCATTTTGCTCAAACATGGTCATAGTGTGAGCTGAGTACAGTGCATCAAATGGCAGGCCACAAGATAAATTGTTATTTTGCAGGCAAAGAAAACCCCATCTCACACGAGACACATTAATACAGCGACCTAGTTTTCCAAGAGATGCAGGAGCAATCTAGTTTTGTGTGTGTGTGTGTGTGTGTGTGTGTGTGTGTGTGTTTGTGTTTGTGTTGCATGAACATGTTGTGGGTGGAATGAGCGCTCTCCTATTGTTACAGCTGTATAGTTTCTACTGAAGACAAGGGATTGAAATTGTACCAGCCAAAAGACTCCCAGACAACATAAATTGAAAATGGTATGCACGACGATCCCGGACAGACACAGGCATTACCCATAACCTCCGTCTCTTTTTACCCCCCCACCCCTCCTCAATCACAATATCATATCAAAAGCCAAACAGGCCTACATTCACATTTTAGTCATTAGCAATTTAGCAAATGCTCTTATCCAGAGCGACTTAGTGAGAGCATTCATGTTCACACTTTTCATACTTAATGTTTTTTTTTAATAACACGTACAACTTCCTGATTATCTCAGTGATTTACAGTACAAGGTATGGAGGCATTTATTTAGATAAATCTGCTCTGATACTATGGGACAGCCTTGCTAAGGTGAATGGAATGTGTTTTGGTGGAGAGCACGGGAAGGTACAGGAATGGAGGCCCGAAGGAACGGTGAACTGTAGGAACATGCTTAAGCTGACGTTAGTTCAACATGATGCATATGTTTGGTGTTCGTTCTGATCTCCTACACCTAAACTATGATCAACTGTATTGGAGAGCAGTTACAGGGGCACCTGCAATTCCTCGTAATGTGGTAGTAGCTCTTGGAATGAACTACAGGCCTATATCCCCCCCTTGGCGTTCCATTCTCTAAGCAGATGTCAAAGGAGATGGATGCTTGTTATTACTTTCCAGATTAGCCACTCAACCACCCTGTTACTGGAACCAAAGTGGGTCGTTTTAGGCCTCCTACAGAGGCTAAGGCTGCTTCCCAAATGACACACTAGTCCTATATTGTGCACTACTTATGACCAGGGCCCTGGTAAAAAAAAAAATGTGCCATTTGGAACAGATCCTCAATGTAATGGGGGTGGATGTTATGGTGGGCCTGCGCTGCCATCTTAGTCATTTACATCCACTACCATGCCCCTCTGGCTCGACTAGGGCCAGGGACCGTCTTACCCACCAGCCCAATTGAAACCCAGAGTTTGTAATAAGAAGGCTATGGAGAAAACATGTACTTTTAGCATGTTGAGTTGAAGTGAACGTTTAGCCTTTTAGAAGTAGACATTAATGGATGTCTATTTTCATAATGTTCTGATTCATAGAATGATTGTGAATTTCCATTGAAAAATGAAATTGAAAAATGGCCACTCTACTCTGACTCATAGATGTGTGCCTTTGCTCTTGCAATAATGGCTAGCAATTATGAAATGACTGATGGGAAAACCTCTTTGGCCAGAGAACCATTAGAGATATGACATGTTAGTATGGTCACTTCAGGCCAAATATAGAGAGGAAAAGATACTGCAAATTTGGAAAAGTTGTCCTTCGTCCACCTTTCTTTTCTAACACCCAATACCTGTAACATTTACTGTGAAAGTTATTTATCTGCTTTATTTTTCTGTCCTTACTATTGTCCAAACTACATCAGTATTTATCTTTCCTCATATAATTGTCCTATGCTTCATTGATCTTGCATCCAGTTCTCCTTTCCAAACAGAAAGAGATGTTCTCATTTGTCGTACCACATCTTAACAGGAGTCACAAACCTCCCCCTTTTGTGTGAGGGAACAGTGTCTGCGATACAGTAACTGAAAATTGCTTGCATACAAAGTGCCAAATAAAGGTGTTTTTCCTTTGAAGCTGCATTTATGTCCTCTCACTCATTCTCTTTCTCGATCTCTGTCTCTCTCTCTCTCTCTCTCCACCTCTCTTCTCTCTCTCACGCTCTCTCTTTCTCTAACTCTCTCGCTCTCTCTCTCTCTCCACCGCTCTTCTCTCACACACTCTCTCTTTCTCTAGCTTTCTCTCTCTCTCCACCTCTCTTCTCTCTCGCACTCGCACTCTCTCTTTCTCTAACTCTCTCTTCACCTCTGCTCTCTCTCTCCACCTCTCCTTTCTATATTGTTCTCTAACTCTCTCTCCACCTCTCTTCTCTCGCTCTACCTCTCCTGTCTCGCCACCTCTCCTCTCTCTCTCCACCTCTCTTCTCTTTCTCTAACTCGCTCTCCCCCTCTCCTCTGTCTCCACCTCTCTTCTCTCTCTCTCTCTCCCAAACGAAGTCACTGCTCTCCTCCCCTCCTCTCCTTTTCTCACACAGCAGCCTCACCTAGTTCTCCTCATTGAGCTGCTGGAGGTGTAAGTTAAGTTAACACTGTTCATATGATGCTCCCTTTACAGAGAGTGAGGTAACTACTGTATGCAAAAGTTTCTGCGGGTGTTCTGATCAGAACACCGGCATGTGTTACACAACAGTAGAGAGAGTCAGAAACGATCTACTTAGCCTGCAGCGCTAAGATAGTTCCCTGCCTAGATATCACCACAGCACAGCATAGAAGGAGCACAGTATCATTGGACTGGAGCGAAACAGAAATGGAGACAAAAAAAAAAGTGTGTTAGTATTGTTATTATTATTAATAGTAGTAGTATTCACCTGGTTTGATATCCCTTACACTATTAAATAGTAAAAGCATTAATCCCGAAGGGTTTTCTCACCCTCCCTCGCTCACCTAGCGTTCATTTGAAATCGCACATTCTAGCTCACCTAGCGTTCATTTGAAATCCCACATTCTAGCTCACCTAGGGTTAATTTGAAATCCCAAATTCTAGCTCACCTAGGGTTCATTTGAAATCCCACATTCTAGGTCACCTAGCGTTCATTTGAAATCCCACATTCTAGCTCACCTAGCGTTCATTTGAAATCCCACATTCTAGCTCACCTAGCGTTCATTTGAAATCCCACATTCTAGCTCACCTAGCGTTCATTTGAAATCCCACATTCTAGCTCACCTAGCGTTCATTTGAAATCCCACATTCTAGCTCACCTAGCATCCATTTGAAATCCCACATTCTAGCTCACCTAGCGTTCATTTGAAATCCCACATTCTAGCTCACCTAGCGTTCATTTGAAATCCCACATTCTAGCTCACCTAGCGTTCATTTGAAATCCCACATTCTAGCTCACCTAGCGTTCATTTGAAATCCCACATTCTAGCTCACCTAGGGTTCATTTGAAATCCCACATTCTAGCTCACCTAGCGTTCATTTGAAATCCCACATTCTAGCTCACCTAGCGTTCATTTGAAATCCCACATTCTAGCTCACCTAGCGTTCATTTGAAATCCCACATTCTAGCTCACCTAGCGTTCATTTGAAATCCCACATTCTAGCTCACCTAGCGTTCATTTGAAATCCCACATTCTAGCTCACCTAGGGTTCATTTGAAATTCCACATTCTAGCTCACCTAGCGTTCATTTGAAATCCCACATTCTAGCTCACCTAGCGTTCATTTTAATTCCCACATTCTAGCTCACCTAGCGTTCATTTGAAATCCCACATTCTAGCTCACCTAGCGTTCATTTGAAATCCCACATTCTAGCTCACCTAGCGTTCATTTGAAATCCCACATTCTAGCTCACCTAGCGTTCATTTGAAATCCCACATTCTAGCTCACCTAGCGTTCATTTGAAATCCCACATTCTAGCTCACCTAGGGTTCATTTGAAATCCCACATTCTAGCTCACCTAGCGTTCATTTGAAATCCCACATTCTAGCTCACCTAGCGTTCATTTGAAATCCCACATTCTAGCTCACCTAGGGTTCATTTGAATACCCACATTCTAGCTCACCTAGCGTACATTTGATTACTCACATTCTAGCTCGACTAGTGTTCATTTGAAATCACACATTCTAGCTCACCTAGCGTTCATTTGAATACCCACATTCTAGCTCACCTAGCGTTCATTTGAATACCCACATTCTAGCTCACCTAGCATTCATTTTTGGATACCCACATTCTAGCTCACCTAGCGTTCATTTGATTACCCACATTCTAGCTCACCTAGCGTTCATTTGAAATCCCACATTCTAGCTCACCTAGGGTTAATTTGAAATCCCAAATTCTAGCTCACCTAAGGGTTCATTTGAAATCCCACATTCTAGCTCACCTAGCGTTCATTTGAAATCCCACATTCTAGCTCACCTAGCGTTCATTTGAAATCCCACATTCTAGCTCACCTAGGGTTCATTTGAAATCCCACATTCTAGCTCACCTAGCGTTCATTTGAAATCCCACATTCTAGCTCACCTAGCGTTCATTTGAAATCCCACATTCTAGCTCACCTAGCGTTAATTTGAAATCACACATTCTAGCTCACCTAGCGTTCATTTGAAATCACACATTCTAGCTCACCTAGGGTTCATTTGAAATCCCACATTCTAGCTCACCTAGCGTTAATTTGAAATCCCACATTCTAGCTCACCTAGCGTTCATTTGAAATCCCACATTCTAGCTCACCTAGGGTTCATTTGAATACCCACATTCTAGCTCACCTAGCGTTCATTTGAATACCCACATTCTAGCTCGACTAGCGTTCATTTGAAATCACACATTCTAGCTCACCTAGCGTTCATTTGAATACCCACATTCTAGCTCACCTAGCGTTCATTTGAATACCCACATTCTAGCTCACCTAGCGTTCATTTGAATACCCACATTCTAGCTCACCTATCGTTCATTTGAATACCCACATTCTAGCTCACCTAGCGTTCATTTGATTACCCACATTCTAGCTCACCTAGCGTTCATTTGATTACCCACATTCTAGCTCACCTAGCGTTCATTTGATTACCCACATTCTAGCTCACCTAGCGTTCATTTGAAATCCCACATTCTAGCTCACCTAGCGTGCATTTGAATACCCACATTCTAGCTCACCTAGGGTTCATTTGAATACCCACATTCTAGCTCACCTAGCGTTCATTTGAAATCACACATTCTAGCTCACCTAGGGTTCATTTGAAATCCCACATTCTAGCTCACCTAGCGTTAATTTGAAATCCCACATTCTATCTCACCTAGCGTTCATTTGAAATCCCACATTCTAGCTCACCTAGGGTTCATTTGAATACCCACATTCTAGCTCACCTAGCGTTCATTTGAATACCCACATTCTAGCTCGACTAGCGTTCATTTGAAATCACACATTCTAGCTCACCTAGCGTTCATTTGAATACCCACATTCTAGCTCACCTAGCGTTCATTTGAAATCCCACATTCTAGCTCACCTAGCGTTCATTTGAATACCCACATTCTAGCTCACCTAGCGTTCATTTGAATACCCACATTCTAGCTCACCTAGCGTTCATTTGAATACCCACATTCTAGCTCACCTAGCGTTCATTTGATTACCCACATTCTAGCTCACCTAGGGTTCATTTAAATACCCACATTCTAGCTCACCTAGGGTTCATTTAAATACCCACATTCCAGCTCACCTAGTGTTCATTTGATTACCCACATTCTAGCTCACCTAGCGTTCATTTGAATACCCACATTCTCGCTCACCTAGTGTTCATTTGATTATCCACATTCTAGCTCACCGAGGGTTCATTTGAATACCCACATTCTAGCTCACCTAGCGTTCATTTGAATACCCACATTCTAGCTTCCATAGTGTTCATTTGATTACCCACATTCTAGCTCACCTAGGGTTCATTTGAATACCCACATTCTAGCTCACCTAGCGTTCATTTGAATACCCACATTCTAGCTCACCTAGCGTTCATTTGAATACCCACATTCTAGCTCACCAAGCTTTCATTTGAATACCAACATTCTTGGGATCATTGTTATCTTCCACCTTCACAAAGGCTGCTCTGCTCCCCTCAGAAGGCCTGTGTGTGAGAGCATTTTGGTCTCAGAGCATTTTGTATTATTATGTACGAAAATCCGAGGGATCCCATTTAGTATGATATGTTAAGTTTTGTATGGTATGTATTAATCTGTGGATGTCCATCACCCATTTCATAAGTTAAGTTATGGAATACAATAAGTATTATATGTCCCGAATTTGCAAAATGTACAATATGTTCCGAATTTTCAAAAAGTATGATATGTTACAAATTCCAACTAGGTTATTAGGTGGCTAATGTTAGTTAGCTGGCTAACGTTATCTAGGCTAGGGGTTAGAGTTAGGAGTTAAGCTTAGGGTTAGGGTTAAGTTTAGGAGTTAGCTAAAAGGGTTAAGGTTAGGGTTAGGGGAATGGTTAGCTAACATACTAATAAGTTGCAAAGTAGCTAAAAAGTAGTAAGTAGTTGCTAATTAGCTAAAAGTTGTGATGAGATTCAAACTCACAACCTTTGGGTTGCTATATTTTGCGTTATACACCCACCCATCCAACCCAACCAACACCACCACTTTTGTTTTTGCCTTAAGTAACCATCTGCCTTATGTAACCATACCAAACATAAGATATCGTACGTATTTTTGTATCCCGGATTTACATTACCTATGTTACGTGTAGTCTATGAGACCAGGCTGGTGAGAGAAACGGTGTAATGAGAGAAGAGAAGGGTGTGGGCTGGATGTAGATCTGGATGGTTTTTCTCTCTCTCTCTCTTACATTACGCTGCTTTGATCTGACTCATGCCTCACTATCTTTGAAGGAGTAATCACCTCCCCCTTTGAACAGGCAGGAGACTCAGAGACACAGAGAGACGGAGACAGACCAGAGCCCCATCTCTACTGAGACAGGTGAAGAGAGAAGACCGTTAGGAGAGAGAAGAAGAGAGGGAGTAATGATTGGGAGAGGGAATATATTGTGAGAGAGAGAGAGACTGATTCAATATTTGTCTAGAGGTTTGAAAATGTACATGTTAACACTTTCCATGCCTCTTTAATGATATTTAATTGCTATACAATGGGCAGGAGAGAGCGCAACAAGAATTAAACATTCATCCATGTTTCTCAAACGGAACCAGAGGCAGATGCTTACACCCATCCGACATCCCCATCCACAACGTTGAAACCTACTTGATGGTAACGGCGCTCACTGTTGCCTGTAGTGGCTTGTTTCCACGTCATCTCCCGACGTCCTCAGACATGGATATACTGACTTACAGTACCAGTCAAAAGTTTGGACACACCTACTGTTTCAAAGTTTTTATTTATTTTACTATTTTCTACATTGTAGAATAATAGTGAAGACGTCAAAACTCTGAAATAACACATGGAATCATGTAGTAACCAAAAAAAGTGTTAAAGAAATAGATTGAGATTCTTCATAGGAGCCACCCTTTGGCTCGATGACAGCTTTGCGCACTCTTGGACTTCTCTCAACCAGCTTCACCTGGAAAGCTTTTCCAATAGACTTGAAGGAGAGCCCACATATGCTGAGCACTTGTTGGCTGCTTTTCAACTCATCCCAAACCGTCTCAATTGGGTTGAGGTCAGGTGATTGTGGAGGCCAGGTCATCTGATGCAGCACTCCATCACTTTCCACCTTGGTCAAATATCCTTTACACAGCCTGGAGGTGTTGTCCTGTTGAAAAACAAATGATAGTCCCACTAAGCGCAAACCAGATAGGATGGTGTATTGCTGCAGAATGCTGTGGTAGCCATGCTGGTTAAGTGTACCTTGAAATGTAAATAAATCACAGACAGTGTCACCAGCAAAGCACCATCACACCTCCTGCTCCATGCTTCGTGGTGGGAACCACACATGCAGAGATCATCCATTCACCATTCTCTACATCTCACAAAGATACAATTTTGGACTCATCAGACCAAAGGACAGATTCGGTCTAATGTCCATTGCGCGTGTTTCCTGGCCCAAGCAATTCGACCATGAATGCCTGATTCATGCAGTCTTCTCTGAACAGTTGATATTGAGATGTGTCTGTTACTTGAACTCTGTGAAGCATTTATTTGCGCTGCAATTTCTGAGGCTGGTTACTCAAATGAACTTGTCCTCTGCTGCAGAGGTAACTCTGGGTCTTCCTTTCCTGTGGTGGTCCTCATGAGTCATTTTCATCATAGTGCTTGATCCTATTTGCGACTGCACTTGGAGAAACTTCTTGAAATGTTCCGTATTGAATGACCTTCATGTCTTAAAGTAATGATGAACTGTCATTTCTCTTTGCTTATTTGAGCTGTTATTGCCATAATATGGACCAAATAGGGCTATCTTCTGTATACCACCCCTACCTTATCACAACACAACTGATTGGCTCAAACACATTCACTTTTAACAACGCACACCTGTTAATTGAAATGCATTCCAGATGACTTCCTCGTGAAGCTGGTTGAGAAAATACTAAGAGTGTGCAAGGCTGTTATCAAGGCAAAGGGTGGCAACTTTGAAGAATCTAAAATCTAAAATATATTTTGATTTGTTTAACACTTTGTTTTTGGTTACTACATGATTCCATATGTGGTATTTCATAGTTTTGATGTCTTCATTATTTTTCTACAATGTAGAAAATAAGAAAAATAAAGAAAAACCCTGCAATGATTAGGTGTGTCCAAACTTTTGACTGGTACTGTGTATCACGGGTGACTTGCATGGAGACAAAGGGTGTGTGCTCAGCTGGAGACAGTTCCCCAGTTTCACCACTAGGAGTGCTCTCAGATGGGTACAGTCAGTCAGTTTGCCCGTTTCACCACTAGGGGTGCTCTGAGCTGAGCAGCGGTAGGGTTGTCTTCATAGTGTGGATGCAGCAGTGGTGGATTTAATTGACATGGTGCAGGAGAACAGTCAGCTCTGATTAACTCCTGGGTTTGTCCTCAGGTGAAAGAGAGGAATTGAGAAAGGGGGTGGAGAGTGAGAAGGAATGAGATTGAGAGAAAGAGTGAAAGCAGTAGACCATTTTCCCCTCCTTTGTGAGATGTCACAGTGGAGACATAATTCCTGGGACAGCTCTGACAGTCTGACGGACTAGGAGAAGCTTACTCACAAAATATGCACACACACACACACATACACACACACACGCACACACGCACACACACATCATTCTACCCACGTGTATTGTTAGGTACACATACCACATATTAACATAGAAATTAGTAATTATTGGCCAGGAATAAAAGCTGAACCACAGAACATAAGAACAACCTCCTTTACACATACACAACCTTTGAACTAAAGCCTTGGACATCTTTCCTTTTGTTGAAGTTATTTAGTACCAGTGCTTGTTATGTAGGCCTACACTAAAAAGTGCTGGGTTAAAAACAACCCAATTTGGATAAATTTTGACCAGAACATGTTGGGTTATTTTGACACAGCCAATTGGTTCACAAACAACCAATTGTTTTCTTTAAATTGGGTTGTTGATGCTGGGTCATTGAGCTATGATCCACCGGGTCAGATTAGAAGACAAGGGGTGTGGCGTTCAGATAGTTATTTTTGGCCACCCGTGAGAGTAAATGTCATCCAGGTTAATCTGTTCTGTTATATTGACAACAAATGTTAAGGTTGAGCACTGACACTTTGGTAGCTTTAAAGATGCATTATGAAGAAATTGATCCGCCATTTCCTCGTTTACTGAAATGTGAATAGTTTGCCTAATTTCAGTTTGTGACAAAACAAGAAAGTATTGTGTAGAGAATCATTGTACCGTCGAAAGTAAAATTACAGATCTATAACTCACATTTCTATGTAAATTTGGTCAGCTCACCCAAAAAGTTATAGATTGCAGCTTTAATATGGCTCACACAATAGTATGCTTTCATGTGTCCCGTTTACAGCGCACAGTGGAGGGAAAGTGTACCGACACAGTCTTAGCTAGGTTACTAAAATGTTGCAGTTTGGCTTTGGTTTTTAAAGCTTGACAATAATTAACCAAATAACAAAACCTGCAACATAACATCATGCAAAGGCGAAACATGTTGGCCTATTACAGCAACATTTGAGCAGTAGCCTAGACTGGCTACTCAACTACAATACATTTTGAGTGCACCGTACACTAATGCTGCATTCAGTCGCACCAGTGAGCCATGCAGTGTTTTAAGTCTACAACAACCTATCAGTAGCTCCGTTTTTTTGTTATTTGGAGTTATTAAATACTCTTTGATTAGGGTCGCAGCATATTATGTACATCTGCAAGCATAGCAGTGATGGCTGGGCAAATATTATATATCTCTTCTTTTGTCTTAATATGTTAAAATGTTACGTTCAGCATCCTATTTACAGTGCCTTCAGGAAGTATTCACACCCCTTGACTTATTCCACATATTGTTGCATTCCCGGCGGAATTCAAAATGGATTCAATTGATTTCTTCTCATCTACACACCCATCTACATACCTCGTAATGACAAAGTAGCATTTTTTTTGTTGTTTAATTTTTTTTGCATGTTTATCGAAAATGAAATACAGAAATATCTCACCCCTGGGTCAATACTTTGTAGAAGCCCTTTGGTAGCGATTCCAGCTGTGAGTCTTTCTAGGTAAGTCTCTAAGAGCTTTCCACACCTGGATTGTGCAACATTCAAGCGCTTTCAAATTCTTTCTTGAACATTGCTAGGCAACAACCTTCAGGTCGTGACATACATTTTCAAGTAGATTTAAGTCAAAACTGTAACTCGAACACTCAGGAACATTCACTGTATTCTTGGCAAGCAAATCCAGTGTAGATTTGTCCTGGTGTTTTGGGTTATTGTCCTGTTGAATTAATCTCACAGTGTCTGGTGGAAAGCTGACTGAACCAGGTTTTCCTCTAGGATTTTGCCTGTGCTTAGCTACATTCCATTTTTATTTTATCCTGAAGAACATCCCAGGCCTTAATGATTACAAGCATACCCATAACATGGTCCAGCCACCAACCAATATGCTTGACACTATGGAGAGTGTTACTCAGTAATGTGTTGTATTGGATTTGCCCCGAACATAACACTTTGTATTCAGGACAAAAAGTGAATTGTTTGCCCATTTTTTTTGTATTACTTTAGTGCCTTGTTACAAACAGGATGCATGTATTGGAATATTTGTATTTTGTACAGGCTTCCTTCCGTTCACTCAATTAGGCTAGTATTCTGGCGTAACTGCAATATTGTTGATCTATCCTCAGTTTTTCCCTATCACAGCCATTAAACTGTGAATGTTTTAAAGTCACCATTGGCCGTGGTAAAATCGCTGAGCGGTTTCCTTCCTGTCCGGCAACTGCGTTAGGAATGACGTTTGTATCTTTGTAGTGACTGGGTGTAGTGATACACCATCCAAAGTGTAATTAATAACTTCACCGTGCTCAAATGGATTTTATGTTTTATTTTTTAAATATTCAGGCTGTACAACATAATGTGGAAAAATAAGGGGTGTGAATACTTTCTGAAGGCACATAAGTCGACGGTATAAAAATCTGGCTCATAGTATTTTCTATTATAGCCCGTGCGCTGAATGAGTTTGACACCCCTGGGCTAGCGTATTTTTTATGTAGCTACAGTGCCTTGCGAAAGTATTTGGCCCCCTAACGGACCTCTGAGACTATCCCAGTGCAGGTGCATTTATATGGAGACTTGATTACACACAGGTGGATTGTATTGATCATCATTAGTCATTGAGGTCAACATTGGATCATTCAGAGATCCTCACTGAACTTCTGGAGAGAGTTTGCTGCACTGAAAGTAAAGGGGCTGAATAATTTTGCACGCCCAATTTTTCAGTTTTTGATTTGTTAAAAAAGTTTGAAATATCCAATAAATGTCGTTCCACTTCATGATTGTGTCCCACTTGTTGTTGATTCTTCACAAAAAAATACAGTTTTATATCTTTATGTTTGAAGCCTGAAATGTGGCAAAAGGTAGCAAAGTTCAAGGGGGCCGAATACTTTTGCAAGGCACTGTAGCTATTTATTTAGCAAGCTAAAAACACAGAGCCTAACCTTAGCTAGCTGCTGGGAGGATGTCATGTCATTGGAGAAGTGGGTGAATACCGAGTTTTCCCCCTCATATCGCTTTTCGTAGGCTACTGCTAGGACTAGCATGTTTTGGCGGGCAAGCTGCAGAAGGACAAGCAGGCGACTATTCCTTATTGTTCATAAGTGCAATGTTCCCTCATTAGATTTTAGCTCATCTCACTCTGGCTAGCATTAGCTGTTGATCTTGTTGATGTGCATAACTGAGGGAGAGAGCGTCTACCTTTTCATGGTTGTTTGATCAATAGGACTGTAAAGTTCCCAAATGTAAGAGGACTCCCGTCATATTTGTAGAAATATTTTGTGGTTTTGGAGAATGCGTTCTAATGATCTAAAGTTGCGCAGTTGCTACTGTCTGTAGAGACACAGTCCAGTTCAAAGTGAATGATGGCAGGCCCGGGTGGCAAACGATTTGTTTGCCTACTGTTGCTCTGATTGGCTATGGCGCACCAGTCTCCGTAGACTCCTGTCCTGGACAAGACAGATGTTTTATTTACTGCCGTGTCTACTGCAGTGGCCACTTTCCCACTCTATATTGCTATCGAATTTTCACAAATGCCTTACTATGCATAATTCCCAAACATTCTGTAAATGTATGAAAATGTCAAAATGACCATATCTAAGTGCTCTCTTGTCAGAAAATGTAAAGCAAAGGTATCATGCTCTTCCCAGGGGTGTATATGAACAGATTTGAATGAGATGTTATGTTGTTAAAATGCTGTCAGTCCCACTTTATTGAAGGAAAATAGAAAATTGCAGTGTACAAACTTAATATGATGAACATGAATTACATTTATTCTCATGTGTGGCTAAAAATAACGAATTGAAAGCCATGCCCCCAATAGGCCACACCTTTGGATTACCCAAACATGGATTAATTTAACTATTAGTTGTCTTTTTATGCACTTTCATGCTGGGTTGAGCCAGCAGATGAGTATTTGTTTATGTAATCCATAGGTTATTTTCAGGATGTGTGGCTTATTGAGGGCGTGGCTTTCAGACAGGTATTTTTGGCCACCTGTGAGAGCAAATATAATTCCTGTTCATCATGTTATGTTTCTACACTGCAAACAAAAATATCCTTAAATATTTTAATATACAATTAATGACATTATTATTGAAATACCATCAAGTGGCAACTATCCCAACATTGGGCTCCACATAGGCACTTGAGGAAATCAATTTGTGTAAGCTTCGTTACGCTACAAAAGTCCCCGTGCTAAACCTTAACAAATGAACCGGAATAATATTTGCTCTCATGCGTGGCAAAAAATAACTATCTGAAAGCCACGATCCTACTATGCCACGCCTCCAGTCTTCTGATCTGACCCGTCGGATCATAGATTAATAACCCAACTAAATGACCCAACTGGCTGTGATAAAAATAACCCAGTGTGTTCTGTACACTAACCAGCAATGCATTGTTTTTTAACCTATAATGTTTTTGTGTGTACCCATCTTAAGTGTTCTCTAGGTATGCATGTATTATTGTCCATATGGTTATTAGCATAACTTGCCAACATCAGTGTAAACAGCCATCTCTGCTTCCATTTTTGAGTGTGTGTGTGTCTGACTGTTTTAATTACAGTCTATATCTTCCTTAAATGCTAATAGTCTCCTCTTGGTTTATGAATTTGAATAGTAACCAGGACTCGCATCATGTCATACATGCTGCTGTTTCCCCCGCTGTTGGTGTGTGGTGAATCTCTGCGGGCACTATGCCAACACCCCCTCTCTTCTACACACATGCATCACACACAAACCTTACACACATCAACCTCCTCCTATCTCAACCCCCACTGTTCCCTCCTGTTCCATTCACTCGAGTGGAAAAGTCACTCCACCCAAACTCAATTAAAGCACACAAACACAAAACGGAGGGGAAAATGAGAGAGAGAGAGAGAGAGAGCACAACACTGGAGTCGTAAGACAAACAGAGAAAGTCATCTTAATTGCTCCCGCTCTGCTCCTCCCTGGCTTCATTATGGGCAGAAAAGATTGCTGCAAGTCACAGGTGTTCCAGCTACCAGCTCCTCTGTGATTCTTGTGGCTGAAAAATTATGTGTGTCACTAGATAGAACGCACAGGGAGAGAGATGGGAGGGGGGAGCAAGAGAAAGGGTAAAGAACATAGTGGAGAACAGTGTAAGTAGACCTCTCCCCTTGTTGTTGTCCTCTTCTGAAGGAACTCTCCCACTCGCCAATAAGTCAACATAAATTATGTGTGTCGGCTCCCACAGAGCCTTGTCTTGTCTATGGCGAGTAACATTACATGACTCCGAGCCAGGCAGCACAGTGTGTATTGAATCAAAATAAGAGGACAAAATCCAAGCACCATTTAAATAATAACAATTACGGTTACGAAAATCAAACTTTCTGGAACAAGTCCCATGATGCACACTGTGTTTACTCTTATCTTAGCAGCAAACATACAAACTAGTGGCAATACAAATCACAAATTCGACTGAGTTTCTTGCTCTGTCTAAAAATGTATTTCCTTGAAGCAAACACAGCTGAAAGTCTTGAGAGAATACAGTAGGTTTTTCATCCAGTTGATTGGTTGACAGGTCCATTGGTTGACAGGTCGGCTATAGTGGGCCAGTTGCGTGCAGCGTAGACAGAGGTATTGGCCAGACCTACAGTACCCAACGTGTGTGTGTGATGTGATTGAAAGCAACTTGGTGCCGTCTGACATCGGGAGCAGTCATGCAGTGAACTGTGGCGTCAAGACCACTGAGGTGGTGAGGCCAAAGCAGGCTCCAGGAGGGCCCTCTCAACACACATCACAAACTTCACACTGGGTATCAGTCTTCACCTCCCCCCACGTTTGACACACGGCATCCAGATGTCCAAACTAGGGATTTGGGAGATAGATACTGCTACGTGGCCCTACAGAGAACCGGACAGATTTTAGATGAGGAAAAGAGATGGAGAGAGGGAGAAAAAGCATAAAGAAAGAGAGCGGGCGTGAGGGAGAGAAAGCCAGAGAGGGAGAGAGATGGAAAAGAATAAGAGATCTGGAGCCACAGGGTTAAAATGGGAGCGTGGAGATTCTTTAAACACGCGGCCGACGTGTAGTTTGACACATTTAACTTCCTCTGAAAGGGAAGAGTATGAGATGTAAAATGCAAGTTAAGGACTTGGGTTTGCCTCTAAGCAATCCTCTCTGCTAGTTAATTGTGGATGAGGCTTTGAACGGCGAGTCGAGCTATGCTGCTCAGAATGGGTGAAATGGATTTTAAGTGCTGCTGCTTTAGAATGGTAGAAGAAGAACAGGTACTGTTTTATCCAAATGGAATGGGCAGAATACCAGAACTAGGACAAAGACATGTCCCAAATGGCACCCTATTCCCTACAGTGTACTACGTTTGACTAAAAATGGTGCAGTTTTTTTTGCTATCAAAAAAAGTGGTGCACTATATAGGGAGTAAGGTGCATTTGGGACACATTTATAGACTTCTTCAGGCGGAATAACACTAATATACTGCAGTTTTGTATCACGGTTAACATACCTAGTTAAATCTCTATCGAGTACAGAGTTTGGTCAGATAATGATTAGGAGACACATTTAATTACATTTTCCATTTTCCTCCTCAATGTATGAACAGATTTAGTTCTTGTAGTTTGTACTTAATTTAATGCCCCTTGGTAGGACTTAAAGGTAGCATACATGGCCTCTCATTTCTCAATAGAAGTTCCTTAATCATACATGGTCCAAATGTTCATATTAGGGCTGGGCGATATGGTCAAAATATCTTATTACGGTATTTACAAAAGAATTGGACGGTTTGATGGTATTTTATGTTTTTGAATAATAAAAGTTAAACATTTGCTTTATGAGTAGTGCGTGACCCTAGGGTGGCAAACACATACATTCTAAGTGATTTCAATGAGTCTCTCTCCATTCGGATTGTTTTATACTACGCAAATAATTTTTCTGCATTTCCTGCACTCATTTGAGATCATTTCAGCACTGCCACGTAGAGCTGCACGATATGGGCAAACAATCCAGGCCTTATTTTTTACCAAATGTTAAAAATGTGATTTGACTTGGGATTTAGGGCAAAACACTTGGGTGAACTGATGGAATCATGGAAATAGATACATTTTTAGAACGTAATAGTGGGCATTTTGAATTCAGTGTTTGACATGACAACGAATGAAAATGCCAGGGAGGAGTTATTGTGACAGGGTAGGAACCAAAGTTTTGATGAGTGTTTCCTAAGGGACCCTATAATCATTAGCGACATTCAATGTTTTTTCTTAGCTACTTCATATCGATAACATATTCTTGCTTTGCGTATTCCTCTTTGATTGAGAAGATATTGTTGCACAAACAACATGAAGGCTGTAAAGCTAGTTACGGTTGCTCTGGCTAGCGATTAGCATTAGCGGCTAACAAGATTTAGGCCCAACTTACTAAGAAAAGATAAACTAGCTTCCAGATGTAAGAAACACAAACTAAGAGTGTAATTATAGAACACTAGTGGATTTATATTAAGAAGCAACATGAAAACAGCATCATTGTCATCAACATTGTGCTGTATTGACCATGCAGAGACTAAGCACAGTGTCTTGTGGTAGAAGAACAACAAATGCGCTCCTTGAGTGGCAGGGGGCGGGGCTAGTTCTGTATGGAAAGTGGCATGGAGAGCAAGAGACCGGAGAGAGATGACTCACGTAGAGAAGTAAACTATACAAATGGACGTTACACACAGCGTATCATATTTCACAAACCAAACATTCAAATACCATTATAGAAGGTAAAGTAAAAACCCACACCAGTTCGTACATCCACACCTGTATATCGTAAAATACGGTATAACCCAGCCGTGGTTGATATCACACAATTACATACATTTAGAATTGGATTATAAGAGTTCCATGTTTCATTTTGCATTGAGTCTGCCTATATCACATGCCATATAGAAATGCTGGAAGTAATACTCTAACCAGACAAGGGCTTTAACTTCACCCTGCCATTAACATGCCATAGGGACATTCATAGAAAGTTAGCAAGTGCCACCAGAGTGAGATATGTGATTGAATTCTCCTTTCGTCTGCATCAGTACAAGCTCGATGTGAAGTGTAGAGGTACTTTACATCCCCTCAGGAATATAGCACAAGTTTAACACGCAAGCACGCACACACACACACACACACACACACACACACACACACACACACACACACACACACACACACACACACACACACACACACACACGCACACACACACATCAAACACACCACACACACACACACACACACACACACACACACACACACACACACACACACACACACACACACATCAAACACACCACACACACACACACACATCAAACACACCACACACACACACACACACATCAAACACACCACACACACACACACACACACACACACACACACACACACACACACACATACACACACATACACCAAACACACCACATACACACACACCACACACACACACCCATGAGAGAAATAATGTCAAGTTTAGCTGAGCTAAGGCATAGCCCAGGGCAATGTTATTCACACACACTGTAAAAGATCCTACAGAGGACTTACCATGTTAAGCTAATGTGTTTGTCAGATCTAAAATATGGGTCAAAATGAATTAGAAGCTTTTAAGTTTTCCCCAGACAATGAAGCCATAATATAGGAAGTCCCCTTGTGTTTCTGATATTCTCTGTACAGCACTTCACTTGTCATGGATTCTATACACAAGATATCAGGGAGTTGCCTGTGCATGAGTTAACGTTTAAGGTTGACTAGAGAGCAGAAGACAATCTCTTGAGTGTGTGTGTATATATTCCACACACACACACACACACACACACACACACACACACACACACACACACACACACACACACACACACACACACACACACACCCTACATACTATGCTTCTACATGTGGCTGTGTTTATTGTGGGTGTGTGGTGTGTGCTTAGTTTGAGGCCGTGCTGTGTCTTTAAATTGTCTGGTTTGTTTGTGGCTACAGAGACTGATGTGCAATATGGATGACGTGTGGAGGGCAGGCTCGGCCAGAGCTCAGGGTCCATGTCAGCTGACAGTCACACATTGTAGTTGGGCTGCCTCCGTCCTGCCTGCTCCCAGCCTGCTGCCTTCCTCCCTCCTGCCTGCTCCCAGCCTGCTGCCTGCCTCCGTCCTGCCTGCTCCCAGCCTGCTGCCTTCCTCCCTCCTGCCTGCTCCCAGCCTGCTGCCTGCCTCCCTCCTGCCTGCTCCCAGCCTGCTGCCTGCCTCCGTCCTGCCTGCTCCCAGCCTGCTGCCTTCCTCCCTCCTGCCTGCTCCCAGCCTGCTGCCTGCCTCCCTCCTGCCTGCTCCCAGCCTGTTGCCTGCCTCCCTCCTGCCTGCTCCCAGCCTGCTGCCTGCCTCCCTCCTGCCTGCTCCCAGCCTGCTGCCTGCCTCCCTCCTGCCTGCTCCCAGCCTGCTGCCTTCCTCCCTCCTGCCTGCTCCCAGCCTGTTGCCTGCCTCCCTCCTGCCTGCTCCCAGCCTGCTGCCTACCTCCCTCCTGCCTGCTCCCAGCCTGCTGCTTACCTCCCTCCTGCCTGCTCCCAGCCTGCTGCCTACCTCCCTCCTGCCTGCTCCCAGCCTGCTGCTTACCTCCCTCCTGCCTGCTCCCAGCCTGCTGCCTGCCTCCGTCCTGCCTGCTCCCAGCCTGCTGCCTGCCTGCCTGCCTGCATCCCTCCTGCCTGCTCCCAGCCTCCTGCCTGCCTCCCTCCTGCCTGCTCCCAGCCTGCTGCCTGCCTCCCTCCTGCCTGCTCCCAGCCTCCTGCCTGCCTCCCTCCTGCCTGCCTCCCTCCTGCCTGCTCCCAGCCTGCTGCCTGCCTCCCTCCTGCCTGCTCCCAGCCTGCTGCCTGCCTCCCTCCTGCCTGCTCCCAGCCTGCTGCCTGCCTCCCTCCTGCCTGCCTCCAACCTGCTGCCTGCCTCCCTCCTGCCTGCACCCAGCCTGCTGCTTACCTAAGGTCAACAACATCCCCATGTATAGTCACAGCTCTCTGGGAGCTGGGTTAACCAACAGAGCTCAGGGAATGGACCTCCTGCTGAATGAGTTGATGTTGCTGCTGTGGCTGTGTACACACACACACACACACACACACACACACACACACACACACACACACACACACACACACACACACACACACACACACACACACACAGCCGTGCACACACACACACACACACACACAGCCGTGCACACACACACACACACACACACACACACACACACACACACACACACACACACACACACACACACACACACACAGCCGTGCACACACACACAAGATAATGATGCTTCTGTGCTGTCTCCATCCCTTACTCCTAAAGGCCCAGATTGGTGGGTTTGTCCTACCAGAAGCAGAAATGTTGCTGTGTGTCACTGTAATTGACTGAAGGTGTGTCCTTAACCTTCACTGACTGTGTGACTGTACCCTTCTATTGTTGGTGGTGGCCTTTGATGGTTGGCAGGCATTCTCTCTGGGTGTGTTAAATCAGCCCAAACAACAGACAGCTATGGCTGTGTTGGAGTGAATTAAATCTAAATTCATCATGAACACTCGTCTTTCCCTCTCCCTCAGCTACCATTGGAACAGTTGACATTTAAGGAGGAGTTTTTCTCTTCTGTGATGGAGTGGGGAGAAAAGTGAAAGGTGATGAATAATACATTGTCCCTCTCCTCCTCTGTTCCTCCTCCTCCTCCTCCTCCGCTGTTCCCGTGAAGCAGTGTGAGGTGGTCTATCAGGGAGACGTTGATGGCAGTGTGTCAGTCTGGCGGTGACACACAGAGCTTGTTATTTGTAAGTGTGGCCGGTCGGTCACTAGGCTCCCCATTGTTTAACCCCAAACAAAAGACAAAAGCTACCGCCACAGAGACCCTCTTCTCCATTGCACAGTGGAGTTACTTCATCAAGCCCTAGGGAAGGCTCTACTCTGAAGAGTGTTCTCTAAGAGAGAGAGAGGGGAAATGGAAATGGGGATGGAGAGATTGAGAGGGGGAGAGAGGGAGAGAGAGAGAGGGGGAGAGAGAGAGGGGAGAGAGGGGAGAGAGGGGAGAGAGGGAGGGAGGGAGGGAGGGAGGGAGGGAGCATTTTATTCATATGAGTATCACTATCATTATCATCACTATCATTATTATTGCTTCATTACCAACAGTCTAGTATATTCCCGACTTTGACCATCGTCGCTATACTGTATGTTTACTTTGACAATGTAAGTGTTTACTTTCCATGTCAATAAAGTGTACGAGAGAGAGAGAGAGAGAGAGATGTCCCCTTTCCCCCTCTTTCTCATCATATCAGAACAACATGAGGTTGAGAGAAAGGGCTCCTCCAGTCTGGAGTTGACTGAGCAGAGTTACTGTAGTGTTGTTGTGTTGCTGCGCTAATGATGATGATGTTTTCTCTGTGGAAGGTTAGAGAGTCAAGTGAACCATTGTACTGCTGTCTCCTATCCCCTGGCTCTTCTTCTCTCACATCTCACTCATTTTTCTCTTTTCAGACTCTTTGTTCTCTCTCTTTCTCTCTCATATAATGTGTTATCTCTCCACTTCTTTCTCCATCATTGTGACCTCTCTAGGCTGGGGTCATAGGATCAAATGTCAACAGTCCACTGCCTGGTCACTGCAAATCTCTCTTCACAACGAGCTACGATTAAACACTGTGATTAATATTGTCACAGTCTCTGTACACTGGTTTCTCTGTGCGTGTGTGTGTGAGAGAGAGAGAGAGAGAGAGAGAGACAGAGATAGAGAGAGAGTTTCACTCCCGTTTATCTGTGCTCATCAATGTCCATGTCTCTCCTCCCTCTATCTCTGCTCTAATTGGAACATTTTCTCAACTTAATTGCAACTTTCTCCTTGGCATGCAAATGTTGTTCTCTGGCTCGCCTAGCCTGCCCCCTTTCCTGCTCCTCTCCTCTTTCCAATTAAGATCCAGACAGAGATAGGGCCGCTCAAAGGGAGCACGCTATGGAGGGCTGGGCCCACCACTGCCCCAGACAGGGGGATATTGAGTGGTTGTGACCCCAGCAGAGCACCACCTCGCTGGGCATCACACCCACGTATCTCCCCCTGTGAACTCTGTGGAGGTGGAGGTGTCCTTGATGGGAGCAGTCACTACAGAGCACAGTGGAGCTGTGTGTGTGCGTGTGCGTATGTGTGTGTGCGTGTGTGTGTGTGTGTGGATTTTTGGACACTGGCACAACTGAGGCACTTTATCAGCTGTTCTGATCAGATCTCCTCCCCATTGTTCGAGAAGCCAAGGGGAGGCATATTGTGTATGAGTGTGAATATTAATTTATAGATTTTATCATCCAATATCATGCTTTGTCTGGCCTACTCGTAGTGTCCAGAGCCAAGTCTCTATTTTATGGCAGTAAAACCAAAGGGCTGTATATTTGTGTTGTAGTTATCCATTATCAAGTTTTAACATACTTTAATAACCATATATTGTTTTGACTTATTTAGAGCAGAGAGATGGATTGCTGTTGATGTACTGAATGTTTCTGAATGGTGATTAACTGATATCACCAACACACACTCCTTCATTTTTAGTCTCTCACTCCTGTCCTCTCCTCTCTTCCTCCATCTCTCCCCCAGCTCCCTCAGTCCGGACACAGAAGACCCAGAAGATTCCTTTCAGAGGGAGGGGTTTGGACGCCAGAGCATGTCAGAGAAACGCACCAAACAGTTTGGCGACAATGCCAATCAGCTTGAGATCATCAAGACGCGCAAGTCCAAGAGCATGGACCTAGGTAATAACTACTGTGCAAGTCCAAGAGCATGGACCGAGGTAATAACTACTGTGCAAGTCCAAGAGCATGGACCGAGGTAATAACTACTGTGCAAGTCCAAGAGCATGGACCTAGGTAATAACTACTGTGCAAGTCCAAGCGCATGGAACTAGGTAATAACTACTGTGCAAGTCCAAGAGCATGGACCGAGGTAATAACTACTGTGCAAGTCCAAGAGCATGGACCTAGGTAATAACTACTGTGCAAGTCCAAGAGCATGGACCTAAGGAATAACTACTGTGCAAGTCCAAGAGCATGGACCTAGGTAATAACTACTGTGAAAGTCCAAGAGCATGGACCTAGGTAATAACTACTGTGCAAGTCCAAGAGCATGGACCGAGGTAATACCTACTGTACAAGTCCAAGAGCATGGACCTAGGTAATAACTACTGTGCAAGTCCAAGAGCATGGACCTAGGTAATAACTACTGTACAAGTCCAAGAGCATGGATCGAGGTAATAACTACAGTGCAAGTCCAAGAGCATGGATCGAGGTAATAACTACAGTGCAAGTCCAAGAGCATGGACCGAGGTAATAACTACTGTGCAAGTCCAAGAGCATGGACCTAGGTAATAACTATTGTGCAAGTCCAAGAGCATGGACCTAGGTAATAACTACTGTACAAGTCTAAGAGCATGGACCTAGATAATAACTACTGTACAAGTCCAAGAGCATGGACCTAAGTAATAACTACTGTACACGTCCAAGAGCATGGACCTAGGTAATAATTACTGTACAAGTCTAAGAGCATGGACCTAGATAATAACTACTGTAAACGTCCAAGAGCATGGACCTAGGTGATAACTACTGTACAAGTCTAAGAGCATGGACCTAGATAATAACTACTGTACACGTCCAAGAGCATGGACCTAAGTAATAACTACTGTACAAGTCTAAGAGCATGGACCTAGATAATAACTACTGTACACGTCCAAGAGCATGGACCTAAGTAATAACTACTGTACAAGTCTAAGAGCATGGACCTAGATAATAACTACTGTACACGTCCAAGAGCATGGACCTAAGTAATAACTACTGTACACGTCCAAGAGCATGGACCTAGATAATAACTACTGTACAAGTCTAAGAGCATGGACCTAGATAATAACTACTGTACACGTCCAAGAGCATGGACCTAAGTAATAACTACTGTACAAGTCTAAGAGCATGGACCTAGATAATAACTACTGTACACGCCCAAGAGCATACACCTAAGTAATAACTACTGTACAAGTCTAAGAGCATGGACCTAGATAATAATTACTGTACACGTCCAAGAGCATGGACCTAGATAATAAGTACTGTACAAGTCTAAGAGCATGGACCTAGATAATAACTACTGTACACGTCCAAGAGCATGGACCTAGATAATAACTACTGTACAGGTCTAAGAGCATGGACCTAGATAATAACTACTGTACACGTCCAAGAGCATGGACCTAGGTAATAACTACTGTACAAGTCTTAAGAGCATGGACCTAGGTAATAACTACTGTACAAGTCTAAGAGCATGGACCTAGATAATAACTACTGTGCAAGTCCAAGAGCATGGACGTAGGTAATAACTACTGTACAAGTCTGAGAATGGACCTAGGTAATAACTACTGTACAATTTGAAGAGCATGGACCTAGGTAATACTACTATAACTACTTTTGTGAATCTGGGCCCAGATTCACAAAAATCTCTTAAGAAGAAATTTCTTCATAACTGCCATTTTATCCCTTTACTATAGACTTCCTGTAAGAAGTAAGTGAAGCAAAGTTGCTATTCTTCAAAAGAGTTCTTGGTAAATTTTATTGAGCTATTTGTTATGTTTCTCCATAAATTTTAAGCAAAAAGTTAAGAAAGAAAATAAAGTTATTGGAAATGTTGTTAATTCCAAGATGGTTAAACCCCTGTCTTAAACTCATGGCAGTGAGAGAAAAAGTTCCTGAAAGCAATTAAACATGTTTAATTCACTCACAAACTTCATCTGAAAGTTTCAGTAAGAACATGTTTTAGCACAGTAATTTCAGTAAGAGTTATGCTAACATGAATGCTATTGCTAGCTAGATAGCTAGCTAAAACAATCAACAAGCAACAACCATCTTAAGATTTGTAAGAAGATATTTGAGAAGTTTGTAAGAACATCATAAAATCTTAAGGTATTATTGAGGAATTGCACTTACGAACTATCTTATGAACTTCTTATTTTTCTTCTTAAGAAGCTTCTTAAGTTTTTCGTGATTGTGAATCTGGGCCCTGGTTGGTTAACACCAACACTCCAAACCCCTGGGTCCTCCTTTAACCCCCCTTCCCCTCTTTCCCTTAACATGTGACATTGTAATCCTGTGCCCAGTGGCCCATTGTGAAACATGGGTAAATTATTTGCAGTGTGTCTGTACAAAGCCTTTTTTCCTAGCCCTTCGAGACTGATAGGAACAATTGTCCTGGAACATGACCATTTGGGCCAGAGTGCAGTTTTGGTGCTTTGTGAAAGATCCTGGGGATGGGAATAGACAGACAGGTGATGTGGGATGGAATGCTATTCCTGACGAGAAACATGCTGAGGAACACTTCAAGTCACTCCCCAAAGGACCATCTGGCTCTGTACCTCGCATCATTGAGTTATCATGACAGATAACAGACATTTTTATGTCTTTAGGTATCTAGAGTCTTGACCTGACAGGACTTTTATACTCCAGGGACTGGCTTAGCAGTTTCCCTCAAACACTAAAAGGTATAAAAGTTCATCACAAACCCAGAGTCCTCAAACTAAGACTTAGTATACAAATATATAATAATCCCCTTTGGCCAATGGATGGGTTTCACTGACTGATTGGCTATTATACAGCAGGATCCCACTCATTGTTAAGGACATTATGTTTTCAATATCAATGAAAGTTCAAATGATTGGAGGAAGTGTTTAGATCTGATGAGAAGTCCATAGGAAGCTGAAAACTGTAACCTGAAGCTCCTATTTCTTAGTAGCTAAAGGTCTCATCATCAAAAAGCTTTTTAATTGTGCCACTAAGTGCTGTCAGCAATTCATGTTTTTTTCTCTCTAATGTGAATTTGACGAGTGAGGGAAAAAAAGCAAGATCACTTATCGAAAGCTTTATGCTAGCTGTTGTTGAATAGACAGTTTTACTTTGCAAATAACAGCTAATGCCTCTAAGCATCACTGGGAGCATTAAGATGGGCTTGTCAGTGATATATTATCAAAACTCAGGAACCCATCGGGCACATCATGAGGAATCAGATGAGGCATCGGAATATGACCGGGCATAACCGCATGTCAGAAATGAGCGGAACATTCCCTCGCCTTCGGGATCTCAAGCGCTTCTCAAACCTGACAAATCACCCTTGCGTAGTTCTTAGCATGTTTAACAAAGCTATTTCTCCACAGAAACTGTTTTTCTTTGAAATATTTCTAAGTAGGGTGTTTTTCTCCCCTCTTTAATCTCGTTTCAGGAGCTCTGTGCCAAATCAGATCAGCGTCAACTGCCAACGTTTCATGACTTTCATGACCCATCTCCATAAATATGTGCTAAACACTAAGCTGCCCAGACACCTGAAGGTTTTATTCCATTTAGATGTGGAACAAGATTGAGAGGAGGAGAAAATAAGGGTCTGAATACTGCACACCTCTCTGTTGCTGGGAGGAATATGCTAACACATTATACCCAGTCAGCCTGAATAATCCAGTGATCGACAGAACTGCATGGTGTTTTAATATCTCTCCACTTCTGATTGTTATTCCAAAAGCTCTTCAATAGTCTTTCTCTTCCTCCCTTTTCACAGTGATAATATGCATGTTGGCTGACTAGGCTAGCCTTGGAGACTGGCCACAGTAACACAAAGACTAATTCAAACCCTTTTCACACTAGTTGCTGGAACCGTATCAGAGCCAGTATGGTTCTGGTTGCCACGATAGTGTGAAAAGGGTACTAGAGATGCTCTGGAATGGTGTTCTGATTTGGAATGTGGAATGTGGGCACTAACTAACCAATCACACTTGTTTATGCCTCTTTAACAGTATCAGACGAGTTTAACCCCCACCTCACCCCCAGCACAGAAAACATGGAAGGTAAGCACTAACCACCAATCAGGGCGTATTGTTCATCACCACCGCCACTGAACCGGCTAATCGCACAGCACTTTGGAATAACAAGCTCATCTCTCATTGGATCGTCTTTTTGAGTTGGGGTCAGATGTCAAGAGAAGGGTTTGGGAAAGGGGCGGTATTCTTATTGACCCCTTTGCCATCTCATAAAGGGTAACTTTTGTTTTTCTCTTTGCTCTTTGTCTGATTATTCCTCGGCCAGAGAAATGGAAGGATATTTATGATGCCATTTGAGGTAATTGCAGTGAGCACAAAAAGGTTTTTCATATTTTGTAGGGAGAGAAAAAGAAAGTGGCATGGTGTTGAATAGAGGTTTGGCAGCAGTTGTCTGAAACGTTGCCACCATGCTTGTTCTGTAGTGAATATGATAGAAGAAAACATTCATTATGCTGAAAGGTGTAGGGGGTAGGGTTGTGAGGAGTGAGGCAATGTAGTCCCATTTGAAATAGAGATGCTCAATGCCAGTTGGCCTCTTTAGCTGAATGGAATTAATCCATCAATGACAAGCCAGTGTGTTCTCACCTTCCATTAGAATGGGTCTAGTACAACGTGTGCACTCACCAGGCACAGAATGTGTTGAGAGCTGAACAATGCAAACAGCACTTTTACTAAACAGCAGCCAAAATCTATTCTTTCTCCTACCTATTGCTCATTAGTGAAATAAATACAAGTGATTCACTGAATGAGCGGGACAGGATCACAGCCTAACTACAGGTAATCTATACTGAACAAAAATATAAATGCAACATGTAAAGTATTGGTCTCATGTTTCATGAGCTGAAATAAAAGTTCACATACATTTTCCAAAAAAGCTTATTTATTTCTCTCCAATTTTGTGCATAAAGATGTTTACATCCGTGTTAGTGAGCATTTTTCCTTTGTCAAGACAATCCATCCAACTGACATGTGTGGCATATGAAGTAGCTGATTAACCAGCATTGTCATTACACATGTGCACCTTGTGCTGGGGCCAATTAAAGGCTACTCAAATGTCCAGTCACACAACACGATGCCAGAGATGTCTCGAGTTTTGAAGAAGCGTGCAATTGGCATGCTGACTGCAGGAACGTCCACCAGAGCTGCTGCCAGATAATTGAATGTTCATTTCTCTACCATAAGCCGCCTACAGCGTTGTTTTTGAGAATTTGGCAGTACATCCAACCGGCCTTACAACTGCAGACCATGTGTAACCATGCCAGCCCAGGACCTCTACATCCGGCTTCTTCAAAACTCATTCAGATTGGCTGGGCCTGGCTCCCCAGTGGGTGGGCCTGGCTCCCAAGTGGGTGGGCCTATGCCCACCCATGGCTGCGCCCCTGCCCAGTCATGTGAAATCCATAGATTAGGGCCTGGAATTGATTTCAATCGACTGATTTCATTACATGAACTGTAACTCAGTAAAATTGTTGAAACTGTTTCATGCTGCGTTTTACATTTTTGTTCAGTATATGACCCAGCTATTTTGACGTATAGTATTGCTCTCATGTCCATAGAAATAGAACACATTCTAGTTCTGTGCTCGCGTCACCACCACCACCACCATGTCATGGCTACTTAGCCAAACAATGACAATGCCTCTGATTGAGATGTTGAGTCACATTAATGATAATGGGGTGACATTATGTTACATGTAGAACAGTGTGGATTGGAGGATATAGGACGTCCTCTGGTCCTCCTAATGAACCAAGGTTGTGTCCCAAATGGCACCCTATTCCCTATAAAGTGTACTACTACTTTTATAGGGCTCGGGTCAAAAGTAGTGCACTATATAGGGAATATGGTGGCATTTGAGACATGGCCCAGGAGTTGGCAGAGACAAGGAGCCTGGTCGACCCAGGGCCGCATCTCTTCCTCAGGGATACCAGGACATGGCCCCGCCACGCCACCCTGGGACTATTTTTAGCTTAATTACCCTTTTAACGCTGCGCTTTAAACCCTCCACACACTGAATACATTAGGCATAATGGAGCCCCTGTCCTCCCCGTCCTCCCCGTCCATACAAAAATCTTTACATGCAAGGATGAAGTGGTTGTGAATAATGGTGGTGGGAGCATTGCTCCTTGGCTGCTTTCCAAATGGCACCATGTTCCCTATATAATGCACTCCTTTTGACCAGAGCCCTATAGGGCTTAGTCAAAATGTGTGCACTAAATAGGGATTTATTGTGCCATTTTGGACGCAGCCATTGTAATTATACTATGGGGCTGCTAGAGCTACTACCGTAATAATCACTAGTGATTTATTCATGTAGTTTGCAATACCTCCCTTTAACGCTTAATGATCATCGCTCTTCTCCAATTAAATGTCCTCCTGGTTGCCTTTGGTTTCGTCTTATTACTGTAAGAATATATTGCACATTCATCTTGGTCACTAATATTTGCTGGTGCGTTTGGCAGTTTTTTTGCGTGTGTGTGTCGCATATTTATGCTTCCCCCTATTTCTTCTCTGAGCGTGCGGTGAGTGTCATACCTGTGTCGGTTTGCGATAGGGAACATGTATTATTTCTTCCCCAATGAGCAGAAGACGTGGCAGCGTGGGTTGGTTGTGTGATAGGACCTGGCATATTGAGAGCTGTCAGTCAAAATGTCCCTGGAGAGGTTCTGAGAGATGCAGATGAAAACAAAGGCAAAAGCACGGACCAATCAGAGGCCTCTGTGCCATTCCCAGACAGAAACACTACACACTGATCTAGCCTGATTCAGAATACGAAAGGGTGATAATTCCCAGATTCGGAGAATGGCAGATGAGGGAGAGAGAGAGCGGCAGATGCCATTTGTGTTTCCATAAACTGTTGTATCTGTCCGTGGGTTTATCACCCACAATCCTATTGTGTCAAACATGCACCCGCCCAGCTTCGGTGTGTGCTCTATTCTGTTTGTCTGGATTTATGCATAAGCTTCCAAAGCCTCACATTTACATGGCATTTGGAGTATGTTGATTAAGGCACATCCTCCAGCATATGGAGAATTATGCCACGTCCTTACCGGGGGCTGCAATTTCCTGTTATTCATGTTTTTTATGTCCGTCTGTCCTCCCATGTCCTTAATCTGACACAAGTGGTTCTTTTGAGAAATGAATCCAGATGATTTCCCCTTCCACCCAGGTGGTACAATAAGATGAGCAAATCTCCTTCATTGTCATATAAAATGAAGTCAGTAATCAGAGATGTGCCTTGCTTTCCTGAGGAACAACACAGTTAAATGGCTGTCCTGTTCCCGGTGGTGCTTCACAAGGGTACCTGTAACCCTGCTGACATTTCAAACACACTGTAAAGTTCTGTTTTACTGTTTTACTGTCAGCTGGAAGATGTGGATCCACTTACTGGTGATGTTGCATCATGCAATTGCTTTTCCTTTAAGCATGCATCTGAGTGGTTAGCAGTGTGTCCCTTTGGTGAACCTACTCGTACTGGTCCAAAGTAGTGCACTATATAGGGAATATGGTGCCATTTGGGACACTTCCAGGTATCTGTGTAGTTGGTAGCGTGGTCCTCGGGTGCCTGCTGGGAACAGGAGTCTTTATTAGCTGTGACAGTGTTATTATGGAGAGCTGTGTACAGGCCTCAGTTTATACATACAGTAACAGCTAACGACTGACCTCGGTACAGCTAGACGTGGGAGTAGTGACCCATGGACCAGTGGATCCAAGCAGCGCTGAGAGACAGGATACACACATCTTGTCACAGTAAGGTCAGAGGTTAGTGGCTTGGATGTCCAGACCACCTGTGGTTACGTTTCCTCCCCTAGTCTAAAAAACATGGTCTAGGTGTTACGGCGTTCTTCGTTTGTCGAAAGAGAGTCGGACCGAAATGCAGCGTGTTGGTTACTCATGTTTTTAATAGACAAATGACGATACATGAAATAACAAAAACAACAAACGGAACGTGAAAAACCTATACAGCCTGTCTGGTGAACACTAACACAGAGACCGGAACAATCACCCACGAAATACAAAGCGAAACCCAGGCTACCTAAATACGGTTCCCAATCAGAGACAACGAGAATCACCTGACTCTGATTGAGAACCGCCTCAGGCAGCCAAACCTATGCAACACACACCCCTAATCAGCCACAATCCCAATAACTAAAAATCCCACTAAGAATTACAACAAACAATAAACCCATGTCACACCCTGGCCTGACCAACTAATTAACTAAAACACAAAATACTAAGACCAAGGCATGACAGAACCCCCCTAAGGTGCGGACTCCCGAACGCACCTCAAAACCATAGGGAGGGTCCGGGTGGGCGTCTGTCCATGGTGGCGGTTCCGGTTCGGGACGTGGACCCCACTCCATAAATGTCATAGTTCCTCCCCTTCGCGTCCTGGGATGATCCACCCTCGCCGCCGACCATGGCCGAATAGTCCTCACCCAGAACCCCACTGAACTGAGGAGCAGCTCGTGACTGAGGGGCAGCTCGGGACTGAGGGGCAGCTCGGGACTGAGGGGCAGCTCGGGACTGAGGGGCAGCCCGGGACTGAGGGGCAGCTCAGTACTGAGAAGAAGCCCAGTACTGAGATGAAGCCCAGCCAGGCAGTTGAATCCGCAGATCCTGGTTGACTGGCGGATCCTGGCTGACTATCAGATCTGGCAGATCCTGGCTGACTGGCGGATCCTGGCTGACTGGCGGATCCTGGCTGACTGGCGGATCCTGGCTGACTGGCGGATCCTGGCTGACTGGCAGATCTGGCAGATCCTGGCTGACTGGCGGATCCTGGCAGATCCTGGCCGACTGGCGGATCCTGGCTGACTGGCAGATTCTGGCTGACTGGCGGATCTGGAAGTGTCTGGTTGACTGGCAGATCTGGAAGAGTCTGGTTGACTGGCAGATCTGGAAGAGTCTGGTTGACTGGCAGATCTGGAAGAGTCTGGTTGACTGGCAGATCTGGAAGAGTCTGGCTGAATAGCAGATCTGGAAGAGTCTGGCTGACTGGCAGATCTGGAAGAGTCTGGCTGAATAGCAGATCTGGAAGAGTCTGGCTGACTGGCAGATCTGGAAGAGTCTGGCTGAATAGCAGATCTGGAAGAGTCTGGCTGACTGGCAGATCTGGAAGAGTCTGGCTGACTGGCAGATCTGGAAGAGTCTGGCTGACTGGCAGATCTGGAAAAGTCTGGCTGACTGGCAGATCTGGAAGAGTCTGGCTGAATGGCAGATCTGGAAGAGTCTGGCTGAATGGCAGATCTGGAAGAGTCTGGCTGACTGGCGGCTCTGGCTGCTTCATGCTGACTGACGACTCTGGCTACTCCATGCTGACTGGCGGCTCTAGCTGCTCCATGCAGACTGACAGCTCTGGCTGCTCCAAGCAGACTGACAGCTCTGGCTGCCCGATGCAGACTGGCATCTCTAGCTGCTCCATGCAGACTGACAGCTCAGACTAACAGCTTTGGCAGCTCCTTGCCGACTGGCAGCTCCTTGCAGACTGGCAACTCCTTGCAGACTGGCAACTCCATGCAGACTGGCAACTCTGGCTGCTCCAAGCAGACTGACAGCTCTGGCTGCCCCATGCAGACTGGCAGCTCTAGCTGCTCCATGCAGACTGGCAACACTGGCTGCTCCATACAGACTGGCAGCTCTAGCTGCTCCATGCAGACTGACAGCTCTGGCTGCTCCAAGCAGACTGACAGCTCTGGCTGCCCCATGCAGACTGGCATCTCTAGCTGCTCCATGCAGACTGACAGCTCTGGCTGCTCCATGCAGACTGGCAGCTCTAGCTGTTCCATGCAGACTGGCATCTCTAGCTGCTCCATACAGGCAGGAGGCTCCGGCAGCGCTGTAGAGGAGGAAGGCTCTAGAAACGCTGAACAGGCAGGAGACTCCGACAGCGCAGGAGAGGGAGAAAGTGCTGGCTGCGCTGAACAGGCGAGGCGCACTGAAGGCCTGATGCGTGGTGCTGGCACTGGTGGTATTGGGCCGAGGACACGCACAGGAAGCCTAGTGCGGGGAGCTGCTACCGGAGGGCTGGGGTGTGGAGGTGGTACTGGATAGAGGACACGCACAGGAAGCCTGGTGCGGGGAGCTACCATCGGAGGACTGGTGTGTGAAGGTGGCACAGGATGGACTGGACTGTGAAGGTGTACTGGAGAGCCTGAGAGCAGGACTGGCACAGGACGTGCAAGGCTAGGTAGGTACACAGGAGGCCTAGTGCGTGAGGCTGGCACATTTTTCACCAGCCGACTAACACGCACCTCAGGACTAGTATGGAGCGCTGACCCAGGTGCCATTAAATCCCCGACACGCTCCGTCGGACGAATATTGTACCTAAAGCACCAAACTAGCAACTCCCTCATTACTTTCTCCTCCAATTTCCCCATTAACTCCTTCACAGTCTCTGCTTCGCTCACTTCCAACACCGGTTCTGGTCTCCTCCTTGTCTCTTCACGATAAACAGGGAGAGTTGGCTCAGGTCTGTCTCCTGACTCAGCCACTCCCCCTCTGAGCCCCCTCCAAGAAATTTTTGGGGCTTCGCTCTGCGCCGCCGTGTCTTTGTTTTCAACTCCATTCTCCTATAGCCCTCTTCGCACTGCTCCAGCGAATCCCAGGCGGGCTCCGGCACTCTCTCTGGGTCGGCCGCCCACCTGTCTATTTCTTCCCACGTCGTATAGTCCATACTGTACTCCTCTTTGGGCTGCTCCTGTTTCCTCTTCTCCTGCTGCACCTTTGGGCGGCTACACTCCCCTGGTTTAGCCCAGGGTTCTCTCCCGTCAAGGATTTCCTCCCATGTCCAGAAATCCGTAATACGCAGCTCCTCTTTGGGCTGCTCCTGCCTGTTGACACGCTGCTCGGTCCGTGTGTGGTGGGTGATTCTGTTACGGCGTTCTTCGTTTGTCGAAAGAGAGTCGGACCGAAATGCAGCGTGTTGGTTACTCATGTTTTTAATAGACAAATGACGATACATGAAATAACAAAAACAACAAACGGAACGTGAAAAACCTATACAGCCTGTCTGGTGAACACTAACACAGAGACCGGAACAATCACCCACGAAATACAAAGCGAAACCCAGGCTACCTAAATACGGTTCCCAATCAGAGACAACGAGAATCACCTGACTCTGATTGAGAACCGCCTCAGGCAGCCAAACCTATGCAACACACACCCCTAATCAGCCACAATCCCAATAACTAAAAAAAACCACTAAGAATTACAACAAACAATAAACCCATGTCACACCCTGGCCTGACCAACTAATTAACTAAAACACAAAATACTAAGACCAAGGCGTGACACTAGGATTCCTCCCAAATGGTGTCCGATTCCTTATACGCTGTGAAGTGTACTAATTGTGGCCTGGGCCAATCGGGAAAGTAGAATAGAATTTAACTTTATTGTCCATCCAGGATGGACATTTTTCTTTGGCATCACCTTCCAATAGAAAAGCAAAATAGTACACTAAATATGGAATAGGTTGCCATTTGGGATGCATCCCTCGACTGGTGAGAAGAGAGTCATCCTTGATCAACAGAATTCCTTTTTCCACAGTCGTTCACTTCTGTAAGAAGCAGATTGGGATGTCACTTTGATATAGAAGCGTTTGGCACGGTTCTCGGCTAATCACAAACGTAGCCACGGCAGGTTTACTTGGCTAAAGGACCAAGTAGAGATTAGCAGCCTGGCGCTTTCAGGCAGTAGAAGACGGGCGTCTGAAGTTGCTACTGCTTGTGAAATGATGATAACAGTAGCAGGCAACACATGAGTTACTGTCCTGGGCTGGCATGTTGACTTCTATATCGCTTGGAGTCCATTAGACTTCCTCTCCTTCTCCCGATCTCCCCACTCATATCACCTGTAATTACTTCACAACCAGCCACTCTAGTCCTCTCTGACTTTTCAGAGGGGGTATTCATTCAATAAGAGGGAGAAGGAAATAGATTCGTAATTGTTTTCTTTCTCTGATGGGGGTTTATTTTCTTATCCCTAATCTGTGTTTGGCTCCGTGTCTGTTCATCCACAGATCCGCTGTGAGAGCTCAGCAGCAATAGGCCACGCTCCGTTTAGGGCCCCGAAAACAAGTCAGGGGTGTTATTGATGACTGAAGGAAAGGTGGGGGGGGGGGGCAGAAGGCCGAAACGAGACCACATGGTAGCTACGGGCCTCCATAGGTTTGGGGGGGGGGGGGGGTGGCTGACTGGCTGGCTGGCTTGGTGTTTACATGAAGTGAAGCTGCATGGAACCTGGCAGCACATGCTGTGTGTGTTTTGGACCTGAGGGGTCTAAAGAGACAATGCTGGTCTGTGGGCCTCATTCCCATATGCACAGTCCTTAGAGAGTCCTCAGCTTCCACTGAATGGTGGTCAAAACCCAGACAGGACTAATTCAATCAAAAGTTTATCAACTACCTATTAACTATTTCCCTTTTCAAAGTTTCTTATTAACACGCTGGTAAGAAGCAGATTTAAAATCTATTCTGTTTTGTGGGAGGGTGGTTGTTATTGGTTAATACAGCACAATGAAGAATAAGTGAATGGATAGGGACAGAAAATCAAAATGTCTGCTTGTTTAACATGGCTATCTGGTGAGGCCAGAGCTCAGGGGAACAGACTGACGCCGCCTGACAAAATTAAATACCAATACCCCCAGTCTCGCTCCACTTCCATACCTTAAACAAACGCACAGCAGCCATTGGAAAACAAATGATAGCTGTCTAAAGGTTTATTCCAGAGGTAGATAAGAGGTTGCTGTCCAACACTCAATCTGCTATCCATCTACAGATCTGGCGTCTTACAAGCTGTACTATCAGTACATCTAGTGCTAATGTCAACAGTCTACTAAGTGGTGGTTATACCTGACAGGAACAGCAAACAAAAAAAGGTTTTCATATTGTGCCATACATACAATCTCGTTTTAGAGTTAAAGACAACAGACGCCCGACTTCGGCAATTGTTGTTTATTTAGCATTTGCATGTTAATTACATGCATTTTGCGTGAACGGGATCCATTATAAGGCATATTTCAATGAAATGACTTGTCACGGGGCCACCCGTTTTGTGCCATTAGTAAATTTGTTCTGCACACTGTGAAGTCATACTTCGCTCACATCTTCTTCTTTCTTTGTGGTGTGTGTGGTGTGGGTGAGGGTGAGGTAGGCTACTTGTCTTGACAGGAGTTTGTAGAGATTCCATACATGTTGATCTCTACTAGATCTAACAGGTGGCTGGTGTTGGAAACAGTTTGGGAAATCTCTGTGTTGTAAAAGCCCCACCTGGCTATAGCTTGCATTCTCTCTATACATGAGCAATCCCATTTTGGGTGTGGTGTGTGACCCTGCGTTCATATTCTGTTATCCACCATCTGCACAACCGTAATCTTCTCGTTTTGAAGTGAGGCTGTTTGTGTCCTTTAAAAGCCTCGTTGCGAAGGGCTTTTAAAAAAAAAAAAAAAAACGGATTAGACGCATGAAAGGCCTTTCCGGAAGGTTCAGAGTAGTGACATCGAGGAGGCCAACGGCAGTAGGAAGTGAATGGGCTGTGTTTAGTCTACAATACTTCTGATTATCCTACTGTTTTCTAACGCGTTCTCCCTCCTCCCCTCTAACTCTGCATCCCATCCTCACTTCCACCCCTATCTTTCCCCTGTTCTGCTCTAGATCAGAGTGATGTTATGTGGATCTCATTTCTGTTCTGTTAACCATGGCTGCTCACTCTTGCCTACAGTACTGTACACACTTTAGTATATAGACATTTGGAAGCGCGCTGGGTTTTGAAAATGTAGTCCGTTTACACGCACGCATTTCAGGCACATTACACAGTCTGAGAAACTTTGTCAAACATTGTTGAAATGAGAACGAGGGTTTCCTCTGTTTTCTCTTTGTCTTGCTCCTACAAAGATAGATAGATATGCCCTCATAATGTTTCACACACGCCAATTCATCATTTATTTTCCAGATGAATTCCCACAGACTATAGCCCGTCCTTCTTCTCCTATAGTGAATTACACGCCAAGTGGAGCGTTTTACATCATCTCATTTTGTTTCGGTCTTTGGAAACTAGGAAAACCTAAATGAGTTATAGCAATCAGAGTTCAGCATAGAATATAACGTTTCAGGACACATTTTCAGGGTATGAATATCACACATCATAAAATCTTTGTCTATTTCCTATATAGTGCACCACTTTTGACCAAAGCCGTGGGGTATTAATAGGGTGCCATTTAGGACACTGCCAAACTCAATTGTTCTTGGACCTGTGTTCGGACTACTCCTTTATCAGAAGAAGTAGGACCCTCCCTGGGCCTCAAGAAGTCCTATAAAGACTATATTAACTTATGTAGGGCATTATGAGTCTTTGTCATGCATAGGAAGGCTTTATGAATGCTACATATCACCACTCTAAGTCAAGTGTTACCACTTCTCCTTCCTTCAGGCTCTTCAACAGGAGAAACAATTGGTCCCTCTCTGGGCCTGAAGAAGTCCAGCTCCCTGGAGAGCCTCCAGACTGCCGTTGCCGAGGTTACACTCAACGGGGAAATTAACCTCCACAGGCCACGCCCACGAATCATCAGGGGGCGGGGCTGCAACGAGAGCTTCCGGGCAGCCATTGACAAATCGTACGACAGGCCAGGAGTAATCGTTACTGCTATGGAAGAGTGTGACATGAAGGGAATGGAGACATGTGAGTGTTAAGTGTTCAGACTGTAAGACTGTAAGACCTCGGTTTTATAAAGCAGAACTACTTTTATGTATAGTTTATAGACCTTGGTTTTATAAAGCACAACTCATTTTATGTGTAGTTTATAGACCTTGGTTTTATAAAGCATAACTCATTTTATGTGTAGTTTATAGACCTTGGTTCCATTAAGCAAACCTATGTAGTTTATGTAGTTCATGGTCAAGTGTTAAATAAAGTAACTGGCCGACAGTTCCAAAATGAGACACTTTGAATATAGAAGGAGGATCCACCCATATAATTAAGCAATAAGGCCCGAAGGCGTGTGGTATATGGTCAATATACCAAGGGCTGTTCTTACACACGACGCATCGCAGAGTGCCTAGAGACAGCCCTGAGCCGTGGTATGTTGGCCATATACCACAAACCCCCAAGGTGCCTTATTGCTATTATAAACTGGTTACCAACATAATTAAAGCAGTAAAAATAAATGTTTTATCACACCTGTGGTATACGGTTTGATATACCACAGCTGTCAGCCAATCAGCATTCAGGGCTTTAACCACCCAGTTTATAATTACATATAGAACATTTATTTGCTAATATCTCTATGGATCTACCCCTCACTCAAGTTCCGTAGGTTTTCTCTCATACATTACTTAGTGAGAGGCATGCAGAAAGGAATAAGCATCCAATCAGCATCTACATCAGAGTCCCATTAATATGCATAGGGTTAGTGTAGAAGTGAATTGTTCGAGACTGCTTCTCCATGTCTTCCCTGAGGGCTCACAGCCATTTAAACTGCATTGTCATTTATTCCAAGCAGACTACAAACAGAACAAGGAAAGCACTTCCATTGTTTGCCAACAGAACACACGAGTACTGCTTTTTTGCATCTTGGCTTATGGTCCTGGATGTTTTGTGTTGTAAGCTTTTATGTATGTACTTTTTTTTCTCTCAATGTTGTGGCTAGATTCAGAATACATTCTTTATTTTGGGATTCAATAGAAAAGTGTGTCATCATGTTCTCTAACGGTTGTTTTTAATTTATGGTTTTACTTTCTTAGTGTCATAACACATTGGTACAGGTAAATCTGTTTCATGTTGAGTAGAAACTGGATTTTTGGATTCTTTAGATACTCTGACTGTACTGCCAAATGTATTGACTATAATTGAGACCAGAAATAACTGAAATTCTCAAAGTATTACCTAGTCTCCCCCTTCCCTTTGACTGAGCACGTCAGTTGGCAGGTGTTTCTTGACACAAAGGCATTTGAGATAGAGGCAGGGATGTGTTACATTCCTGAACAGGTAATACCCTGCAACGCCACCACAATAATCACCAGATATATTTTTAATTCATTCTCCATGAATGGGATTCCATTAAAGCAACCTGGGGAAATTTGAAAAAGAGGGGAATAATTTGCATGGAATTATTTGCATCTCTTTGTTCTCATAAGCTCTGTCTGCAAACCACTAAATGCTGTCTTATCTTGCCTAAGAAAAAAAAATGGGACAAGCTCTACGATTTCCTCCTTCCTTTCCTCTGCCGAGGAATATTTTCTCTTCTCCCATGAAATTCAAATAACTCTGATTTTATATGATATTATATCATCACAGGGTTTAATCGTCAACGTTGACAGATAAGCCTTTCGCTTTTCCTACAACCAATACTTTTATTCACATGAAATGAGAACGTGGTGTCGCCTTCTGCAAATGTGTCCCCACAAGATATCCTACCGAGCTACTGCATTCCCTTATATATGTTATCAGGGGTTTAATGTTTCTAAACAGAGATTCTGAATTAAACTTCCCCTATATTGTGTATGCTGAAATGAGCCCAGCAATTTTACATTTCAGTCAGAACTCTCATTCACACACACACACACTGAAATGAATCTCCCTTTTCTCTATTGAAATTGAGAGATTTAATGATACACTTTGATTGTAGTGTCAAAACATTTGCTGTCTGCGGCGGGCACACAGATCGTTTTAATTGCCCCTATTCAGTTCACTTTTTTGTGGACTCCCTCCTGCAATCTGAGCTTGGCAAGTACCTAAACTTTTATTTTCCGAGGCTTTTTGATTGAAACACCATAGATTTTTCTTGCTGTTTTGCCTCAACTCGTTTCTGTCAGTCTTTGTGTGGCTAATGTTAAATTAAGTGTTCTATCATATTTAGACCTTCATCACGGTTGATTTCTCTCGTTCTCATTTTTTTGGCAACAGACTTTTAGTGGGCTGCTTGATAAAAACAAACCAAACACACACACACAGCGTTTTACATTCCCCCAGGAGGGCCAGTGTAACGGCATTCTTCGTTTGTCGAAAGAGAGTCGGACCGAAATGCAGCGTGTTGGTTACTCATGTTTTTAATAGACAAATGACGATACATGAAAATCACAAAAACAACAAACGGAACGTGAAAAAACCTATACAGCCTGTCTGGTGAACACTAACACAGAGACAGGAACAATCACCCACGAAATACAAAGCGAAACCCAGGCTACCTAAATACGGTTCCCATTCAGAGACAACGAGAATCACCTGACTCTGATTGAGAACCGCCTCAGGCAGCCAAACCTACGCAACACACACCCCTAATCAGCCACAATCCCAATAACTAAAAAACCCCACTAAGAATTACAACAAACAATAAACCCATGTCACACCCTGGCCTGACCAACTAATTAACTAAAACACAAAATACTAAGACCAAGGCGTGACAGAACCCCCCCCCCCCTAAGGTGCGGACTCCCGAACGCACCTCAAAACCATAGGGAGGGTCCGGGTGGGCGTCTGTCCATGGTGGCGGTTCCGGTTCGGGACGTGGACCCCAGTCCATAAATGTCATAGTTCCTCCCCTTCGCGTCCTGGGATGATCCACCCTCGCCGCCGACCATGGCCGAATAGTCCTCACCCAGAACCCCACTGAACTGAGGAGCAGCTCGTGACTGAGGGGCAGCTCGTGACTGAGGCAGCTTGAGACTGAGGGGCAGCTCGGGACTGAGGGGCAGCTCGGGACTGAGGGGCAGCTCGGGACTGAGGGGCAGCTCGGGACTGAGGGGCAGCTCGGGACTGAGGGGCTGCTCGGGACTGAGAGGCAGCCCAGTATTGAGAGGAAGCCCAATATTGAGAGGAAGCCCAGTACTGAGAAGAAGCCCAGTACTGAGATGAAGCCCAGCCAGGCAATTGAATCCGGCAGATCCTGGTTGACTGGCGGATCCTGGCTGACAATCAGATCTGGCAGATCCTGGCTGACTGGCGGATCCTGGCTGACTGGCAGATCCTGGCCGACTGGCGGGTCCTGGCTGACTGGCAGATCCTGGCCGACTGGCGGGTCCTGGCTGACTGGCGGATCCTGGCTGACTGGCAGATCCTGGCCGACTGGCGGATCCTGGCTGACTAGCAGATCTGGCGGATCCTGGCTGACTGGCAGATCCTGGCCGACTGGCGGGTCCTGGCTGACTAGCAGATCCTGGCTGACTGGCGGATCTGGAAGAGTCTGGCTGACTGGCAGATCTGGAAGAGTCTGGCTGACTGGCAGATCTGGAAGAGTCTGGCTGAATGGCAGATCTGGAAGATTCTGGCTGAATGACAGATCTGGAAGAGTCTGGCTGACTGGCAGATCTGGAAGAGTCTGGTTGATTGGCAGATCTGGAAGAGTCTGGCTGTCTGGCAGATCTGGAAGAGTCTGGCTGTCTGGCAGATCTGGAAGAGTCTGGCTGACTGGCAGATCTGGCAGAGTCTGGCTGACTGGCAGATCTGGAAGAGTCTGGCTGACTGGCAGATCTGGAAGGGTCTGGCTGACTGGCAGATCTGGAAGAGTCTGGCTGACTGGCAGATCTGGAAGAGTCTGGCTGTCTGGTAGATCTGGAAGAGTCTGGCTGTCTGGCAGATCTGGAAGAGTCTGGCTGTCTGGCAGATCTGGAAGAGTCTGGCTGTCTGGCAGATCTGGAAGAGTCTGGCTGACTGGCAGATCTGGTAGAGTCTGGCTGACTAGCAGATCTGGAAGAGTCTGGCTGACTGGCAGATCTGGAAGAGCCTGGCTGACTGGCGGCTCTGGCTGCTCCATGCAGACTGACAGCTCTGGCGGCTTCTTGCAGACTGACAGCTCTGACTGTTCCATGCAGACTGGCAACTCCATGCAGACTGGCAGCTCCTTGCAGACTGGCAGCTCCTTGCAGACTGGCAGCTCTAGCTGCTCCATGCAGACTGGCAGCTCCTTGCAGACTGGTAGCTCCTTGCAGACTGGCAGCTCCTTGCAGACTGGCAGCTCCTTGCGGACTGGCAGCTCTAGCTGCTCCATGCAGACTGGCAACACTGGCTGCTCCATGCAGACTGGCAGCTCTAGCTGCTCCATACAGGCTGGAGGCTCCGGCAGCGCTGTAGAGCAGGAAGGCTCTAGAAACGCTGAACAGGCGGGAGACTCCGACAGCGCAGGAGAGGGAGAAAGCGCTGGCTGCGCTGAACAGGCGAGGCGCACTGAAGGCCTGATGCGTGGTGCTGGCACTGGTGGTATTGGGCCGAGGACACGCACCGGAAGGCTAGTGCGGAGAGCTGCTACCGGAGGGCTGGGGTGTGGAGGTGGTACTGGATAGAGGACACGCACAGGAAGCCTGGTGCGGGGAGCTACCATCGGAGGACTGGTGTGTGAAGGTGGCACAGGATGGACTGGACCGTGAAGGTGTACTGGAGAGCCTGAGAGCAGGACTGGCACAGGACGTGCAAGGCTAGGTAGGTACACAGGAGGCCTAGTGCGTGAGGCTGGCACATTTTTCACCAGCCGACTAACACGCACCTCAGGACTAGTATGGAGCGCTGACCCAGGTGCCATTAAATCCCCGACACGCTCCGTCGGACGAATATTGTACCTAAAGCACCAAACTAGCAACTCTCTCATTACTTTCTCCTCCAATTTCCCCATTAACTCCTTCACAGTCTCTGCTTCGCTCACCTCCAACACCGGTTCTGGTCTCCTCCTTGGCTCTTCACGATAAACAGGGAGAGTTGGCTCAGGTCTGTCTCCTGACTCAGCCACTCCCCCTCTGAGCCCCCCCCCCAAGAAATTTTTGGGGCTTCGCTCTGCGCCGCCGTGTCTTTCTTTTCGACTCCATTCTCCTATAGCCCTCTTCGCACTGCTCCAGCGAATCCCAGGCGGGCTCCGGCACTCTCTCTGGGTCGGCCGCCCACCTGTCTATTTCTTCCCACGTCGTATAGTCCATTCGGTACTCCTCTTTGGGCTGCTCCTGTTTCCTCTTCTCTTGCTGCACCTTTGGGCGGTTACACTCCCCTGGTTTAGCCCAGGGTCCTCTCCCATCAAGGATTTCCTCCCATGTCCAGAAATCCTTAATACGCGGCTCCTCTTTGGGCTGCTCCTGCCTGTTGACACGCTGCTCGGTCCGTGTGTGGTGGGTGATTCTGTAACGGCGTTCTTCGGTTGTCGAAATAGAGTCGGACCGAAATGCAGCGTGTTGGTTACTCATGTTTTTAATAGACAAATGACGATACATAAAAATAACAAAAACAACAAACGGAACGTGAAAAACCTATACAGCCTGTCTGGTGAACACTAACACAGAGACAGGAACAATCAACCACGAAATACAAAGCGAAACCCAGGCTACCTAAATACGGTTCCCAATCAGAGACAACGAGAATCACCTGACTCAAAATGAGAACCGCCTCAGGCAGCCAAACCTATGCAACACACACCCCTAATCAGCCACAATCCCAATAACTTAAAAACCCCACTAAGAATTACAACAAACAATAAACCCATGTCACACCCTGGCCTGACCAACTAATTAACTAAAACACAAAATACTAAGACCAAGGCGTGACAGCCAGTAAGATTACAATCTTGAGTGTGTTATCAGTGACAGCGTCATTACGAGCATCTAACATTAGTGCTGTTGCTAATCTTAGCCATAATGGCCAAGATGCAGCTCAGTTCTGAGATATGCCGCCTTTGCACTTGACGAGATGATAAGCACGCCTCAGTATGAGTGATAGAATTGATATCTGTCCAGACCCTGTTAGTCTTATCATATCCCAAAGTGGGGATAGGCAAAAAATGTTGTTTTTTTGCATAATTGAGTAGGGCTTAATCCACGAGATTCAGCATGCTATTCTTGTCGTACACCGCCTCATGGTGAGATTTCATTTCAGTAATTTCCTTTGAGATGGATGCAGAAAGCAACCGCTGATAACTCGACGGAAGAAAACAAGTCCTTGGCGCTTCATCCTTTGAAATGTGAACCAAGGCTGCGTTCCAAATGGCACCCTGTGGGTCCTGGTCAATTGTAGTGCACTGCATAGGGAATAGGCAATAATTTGGGATGCTGCCCTATACTTTTCAATCACCACAGCACAGTCAGTCTCATCTCATCTCATCTCGCTATGCTAAGAATCCATCAAGGACTTACCTTTTTTATTTTCCTGATAAGAACCTTTCTTTTTTTCCCCTGTCAAAGCCAGCCAATCAGGCAGTAATGTGGGAGACATTAATAAAGCTTAATCCCAGGGCCATCTACCTCACGCCTCATTGTGACGCATATACCACCGTAGGCATGCAGCCCATTGGAGGAGAACCCAGGCTATTTGCAATTAAGATCCCCATAGGCCTTCTCAGAGATTATTTAAATGTAAATTAGTGACAGATTAATTACAGACACGCTGCAGTGTTGTAGAAACCTTGAGTATAATCAACTCAGTTTCACTGAAGAGGGTTCATTTCAATATGGAGGTTTTCTTGGATGATGGAAATTCGAGACAGTACAGAAAACAGAGATACTGACAATCTAGCTATATATATATATATATATAATGCATGTACAGTGCATTCGGAAAGTATTCAGGCCACTTGACCTTTTCCACATTTTGTTCTGATACAGCCTATTCTAAAATAACCTATTCTAAAATAACAACGTGAAAACAGATTTTTAGATCTTCTTTTTGCAAATTTGGAAAACATTGAAAACAGAAATAGCTTATTTACATTTCAGACCCTTTACTATGAGACTCGAAAATGAGCTCAGGTGCATCCTGTTTCCATCACCCTTGAGATGCTTTTACGACTTGATTTGAGTCCACTGTGGTAAATACATTTCATTGGACATGATTTGGAAAGGCACCCAAATGTCTATACAAGGTCGCGAAGTTGACAGTTCATGTCAGAGCAAAAACCAATCCATAAGGTCAAAGGAATAGAGCTCTGAGACAGGATTGTGTCAAGGCACAGATGTAGGGAAGAGTACTTAAAATGTCGGCAGCATTGAAGGTCCCCAAGAACACTGGCCTCCATCATTCTTAAATGGAAGAAGTTTCGAACCACCAAGATTCTTCCTCGAACTGGCCGCCCGGCCAAACTTAGCTATTGGGGGAGAAGGGACTTGGTCAGGGAGTTTACCAAGAACCTTATGGTCACTCTGACAGAGCTCCAGAGTTCCTCTGTGGAGATGGGACAACCTTCCAGAAGAACAATCATTTCTGCAGCACCCCACCAATCAGGCCTTGGTAGAGTGTCCAGACAGAAGCCACTCCTCAGTAAAATGCACATGACAGCCCACTTGGAGTTTTGCCAAAAGGCATCTAAAGACTCTCAGCCCCTGAGAATCTCGATTCTCTGGTCTGATGAAACCAAGATAGAACTTTTCGACTGAATGCCAAGCGTCCCGTCTGGAGGAAACCTGGCACCAATCGTACGGTGAAGCATGGTGGTGGTAGCATCATGCTGTGGGGATGTTTTTCAGCGGCAGGGACTGGGAGACTAGTCAGGATCGAGGCAAAGATTAATGGAGCAAAGTACAGAGAGATATTTGATGAAAACCTGCTCCAGAGCACTCAGGATCTCAGAATGGGGCGAAGGTTCACCTTCCTACAGGACAACGACCCTAAGCATACAGCCAAGACAATGCATGAGGGGTTTCGGGACAAGTCTCTGAATGTCCTTGAGTGGACCAGCCAGGACTTGAACCTGATCAAAAATCTCTGGAGAGACCTGAAAATAGCTATGCAGCAATGCTCCCCATCCAACCTGACAGAGCCTGAGAGGATTTTTATTTATTTTTTCACCTTTATTTATTTATTCGTTCAAATCAGTGGCAGCGGTGAACTGGAAGGAAAGGCGGCCAAATGGGGTGTTGGCTTTGGGAATAACCAGTGAGATATACCTGCTCGAGCGCGTGCTACAGGTGGGTGTTGCTATGGTGACCAGTGAGCTGAGATAAGGCGTAGCTTAAACCTAGCAAAGACTTTTATATGACCTGGAGCCAGTGGGTTTGGCGACGAATATGTAGCGAGGGCCAGCCGACAAGAGCATACAGGTTGCAGTGGTGGGTGGTATATGGGGCTTTGGTGACAAAACGGATGGCATCCAGTTTGCTGAGTAGAGTGTTGGAGGATATTTTGTAAATGACATCGCCGAAGTCTAGGATTGGTAGGATAGTCAGTTTTACCAGGGTATGAAGGTGAGTGAAGGAGGCTTTATTGTGAAATAGGAAGCTGATTCTTGATTTAATTTGGATTGGAGATGCTTAATATGAGTCTGGAAGGAGAGTTTACATACTAGCCAGACACCTAGGTATTTGTAGATGTCCACATATTCTAAGTCAGAACCGTTCAGAGTAGTGATGCTAGTCGGGCGGGCGGGTGTGGGCAGCGATCGGTTGAAAAGCATGCATTTAGTTTTGCTAGTATTTAAGAGCTGTTGGAGGCCACGGAGGGAGTGTTGTATGGCATTGAAGCTCGTTTGGAGGTTTGTTAACACAGTGTCCAAAGAAGGGCCAGATGTATACAGAAGGGTGTCGTCTGCGTAGAGGTGGATCAAGGAATCACCCGCATCAAGAGCGACATCGTTGATATATACAGAGAAAAGAGTCAGCCCGAGAATTGAACCCTGTGATACCCCCATAGAGATTGCCAGAGGTCCGGACACCATGCCCTCCGATATTATACACTGAACTCCATCTGAGAAGTAGTTCGTGAACCAGGCAATGCAGTCATTTGAGAAACCAAGGCTGCCGATAAGAATACGGTGTTTGACAGAGTTGAAAACCTTGTCCAGGTCGATGAAGACTGCTGCACAGTGCTGTCTTTTATCAATGGCGGTTCGGATATCATTTAGTACCTTGAGCGTGGCTGAGGTACACCCGTGACCAGCTCGGGAACCGGATTGCACAGCGGAGATGGTACAGTGGGATTTGAAATGGTCAGTGAAATGGTTGTTGATCTGCAGAGAAGAATGGGAGAAACTCCGCAAATATAGGTGTGTCAAGCTTGTAGTGTCATACCCAAGAAGACATTTCTAAGAACCTGTTTTTGCTTTGTCATTATGGGGTATTGTGTGGGGAAAAAAACAATTGAATCAATTTTTGAATAAGGCTGTAACCTAACAAAATGTGGAAAAACTTAAGGGGTTTGGATACTTACCGAAGGCACTGTATACTCAACAAAAATATAAACACAACATGTAAAGTCTGTGTCCCATGTTTCATGAGCTGAAATAAAAAATCTCGGAATGTTCCATAAGCACAGAAAGCTTATTCCTCTCAAATTTTCTTCACAAATTTGTTTACATCCCTGTTAGTAAGCATTTCTCCTTTGCCAAGATAATCCTTCTACCTGACAGGTGTGGCACATCAATAAAATGATTAAACGGCATGATCATTACACAGGTGCACCTTGTGCTGGGGACAAGTACAGGCTGCTCTAAAATGTGCAGTTTTGACACACAACACAATGCCACAGATGTCTCACGTTTGGAGGGAGTTGTCCACCAGTGCTCTTGCCAGAGATTTTAAAGTTGTTTTAGAGAGTTTGGCAGTATGTCCAAATGGGCTCACAACCGCATGTAACTGTGTAACCACGCCAGCCCAGGATCTCCACGTCCGGCTTCTTCACCTGCTGAAACCAGCCACCCAGACAGCTGATGAAACTGAGGAGTATTTCTGTCTGTAATAAAGCCCTTTGTGGGGGAAAATTCATACTGATTGGCTGAGCCAGGCTCCGCAGTGGGTGGGTCTGTCTCCCAACTGGGTAATGCCCTCCCAGGCCCACCCATGGCTGCTCCCCTGCACAGTCATGTAAAATCGATAGAGTAGGGCCTATTTAATTTATTTCAATTGACTGTTTTCATTATATGAACTGTAACTCAGTAAAATCATTGAAATTGTCTCATGTTGCATGTATATTTTCCAGTATGTTAAGACCCAAACAAAAACAATCTCTCTCACTCCCTTTTTCCATCTCTCAGTGGAGGAGGACACCGAGGGGAGTTCTCGGTCAGGCCGGGACTCCATATCTACGGCCACTGACCTGACCCTGCCACCCGGCAACTCTGTAACCATGGAGAGGCAGGTGAATGGCAACGGTGATAAAAAGAGGGAGAAGAGCGTGAGGGACAAGAAGAAGCCTGAGAGAGAGAAAGAAAAAGAGAGAGAAAAAAACAAAGCCAAGAAAGGTTTGCTGCTGAAGGGTCTGGGTGATATGTTCAGGTAAGGACCCTTTACCCTCGAGACCCAATCAAAACTCTTCTTCTGTTAATGTATTCAGTAAAACATTCTGGAGCATGGCTAGAGCATTCTGTAGCATTCTGGAATCGGAACACAGAGTGCGTTCGCTCTGTGATTGGTATTGGAACTAATGGGGGTGAACCTCACCTTAAACTCTGCTGGGGTTAATGCCCAGGCAGCCAGGCCTCTGGCACATCTCAAGCGTTTTTTTTTTTTTTTTAATAAGGAAAGGATGTTTTATTCATTATGTACAGTATCATACCCACCGAAACACATTCTCTGTTTGTTAAACCAGTGGAGAATGCACTGTACTCAGCCTGAGTACTAATGGGAATATGTGATTGGGTCTTATTAGAACAAAGGATAAAAAGCTTGTGAAGATTACGAACTTGATTTCATTAGAATCACTTTGCATGTATTTCGGATGCCCAGGGGCATTGCATTGTGAGTCATCTGCTGCTGTGCAGTCCTGGTTTGTGGCCTACAGCGTGTCAGGCTAATGGTGGGAAATTGGTAGAGATCACTCTGCTCTTGTTGGTCACCCATTGCTCTTTATGTGTGACCAGTAAACAGTCCCCCAGAGGTGGTTACTTCTATAAAATGCTTCCTGCATTCGGTGTATTGAGCTTCTCACTGAAACAGTACAGCAAGCCCTGCGGCTGTATGTATCAGCATCTCAGCGTTGGAGTGCTGACTTAGGATCGGTTTTGCCTTTTAGATCACAATGAACAAGATTACATCAACAGTAAGGACCTGATCCTAGATCAGCACTCCTACTCAGAGATGCTTGATCAAATTGCTAATGCTAAAACTACAATGTGATCAGTACTAACCACTAATGTATGGTATTATGAATCTGGTCGTGTCATGTACAGTAAGCTAACCCTCATCAGGTGATGAGTGAGGGTGTATCCTACACCCTTAGTGCTAATTCAGAGAGCAGGGGGTCCAAGCGTGGTTGTTAGGGGCGCAGCCACTGCCGCGAGGCTAATCAAACAGAAACCACAATTAATTATTTGGATTTTATGCTCATTTGCGTCCAGCATAAATAAGGGTGCTCACACACACACACACACACACACGTCTGTTATCATGCAATAAATTGTTTTCCTGTGGATTATCTTAATGGGATTAACTCATGTATCATGGGGGACAGCTCCATAATTAACAATGAAACTACAAGTGTTTTGAGGTCATGATTCAGGAATTCAGAAAGGTTGTTTATCTGGGGGAGATTATTTTATAATTACACATAGATGCACAAGCACACTTGTGCACGCACACAAACAGGCACGTAAACATGCACACAAGCACATGCAAATAAACACACAAACCTCTGCCTTTACTATGTCTTACTTTGAAGTGAGTTTGATTTAGTGAATGTAAGTTGAAATGTGAGTCAATGGCTTTCATCGCTTCCTGTGTCACGACGCAATCGGCACTGCTGGCAAAGGTTGTTCCTCTTCAGCATCTTCTGCGGCGCTAGAGAGGTGCAGACTATTCACCTGGACCTTGCCGTGCCCTTCCCTGGCACATCATCTTTCTACATTATCTCTGAGTACCACAGCCACTTAGGAGTTGGCACACAGCAGCCCTCCCTGACACTCTCCCCTGCACCCCGCATTTAACTTCCGAGACTTCTGACCCTTTGTCTTATATTGGATATGCAAAGAGACAGCTCACCAAAAACCACTACTTACTTCTCTATCTCTCCCTCTGCCTGCGTCCCAAATGGCACCATATTCCTGTTATACTGCTCCACGTTTGACCAGAGCCCTATGTGCCCTGGTAAAATGTAGTGCACCGTAGGGAATAGGGTGCTGTTTGGGACACACACTCTCTCTCTCTCTCTCTCTCTGTGTGTGATGCTGGCTCACTCCCTCCCTGCCCTCAGTTAAAAAGCAGGCTTGGAGAGTGTTTTGCACTGTGTTAAAGGGATACTTTGTGATTTTGCAGTGAGCCCTTGTATCTACTTCTCCAGGGTCAGATAGCATAGGCTCGCAAAAAATCTCTAACTACCATTAGAGTAATGGCTAGCAGACACTGGCTAACTCTAGTTAGCAATTGCACTAGCGCTAGTTAGCAATTTACTTTATACTGGACGCAGAAACGTAAAAATAGTATCCACGAGTTCATCTGACTCTGGGGAAGTGGATAAAGGGTTTCAATGCCTATCCCTTTAAGGTGAGACAGGTGTAAGGCAATGGAAAGACACTGAGCTAAACTGTTCATATGAAGGAGCCTGAAAAATAGAACAATAATAAAATGCCAAGCTAGAGGAAGGGGAAGAGTCAAATATGAAGTGAGGGAGACGGACAGAGAGAGAGGGAGAGAGCTGACAAATATTCGAAGAGAGAGAAAATTGGAGGGAGAGAACGAGAAAAAAAAGTGTGAGAGATATGTTCGATGTAATGTCAGTTATTTTTTTGACGTTTTGGTCTGACACTCATTGAAAATTGAGGAGTTTCATACACAGAGAGAGATAGCATGTCCATCCAGTTCCCCAGCACAACATGAGCAATATTCCTGTTGCATACAAAACAGCTTAGAATCATCATCAGCCAATGGCATGACCAGACTTCATCATGATGACCACACATGCAACCTGATTGACTTTAGCCCTTATCCCCGGGTGCTAATTTGCATGGAACAGGCCTTCAGCACATCAAACCAATAAGCCTCCTTGACACAGACACACACACACACATACATATACACACACACACACACACACACACACACACACACACACACACACACACACACACACACACACACACACACACACACACACACACACACACACACACACACACACACACACACACACACACATTTAAACACACACACACACACATAATCCTTTCACAAACACACAGATAAACACACACACACACACCACACACATCTACTCGCCTAAGGAGATTTGAAGGAGTTTGCAATACACTGCAATTTGAGCTCATCTGCATGCAAAGCTAAGGACGTGGCGCCTGATGAACATGCAGTGCACACCCTTAATGGACAGCCCGATTGGTAGTGCATTAAAGCCAGGGCCAGTGGAGAGTAGTGTAATATTGTAGAGAAAAGAAGAGCGAGATGTAGAGGAGGAGAGAAATTTGACTGCTTAAGCTGGAATAAAAGAACACTCACACCCTCACTTCTGTTATTGAATGTAAAACGATCTTCTGCAGCACATGATATCATGTCTATTTTTGATGCAGTAATTAATAGGTTATTCCTATCAAAAGGGCGGAAATGGTCATGGACGGGGATAGAAATCCCATTAAGGGAGGACTATAGTATTTTCATTTCACTGTTGTTGTACTATATGACAAGCCCATGGTCCGGTGGACATATATCCATCCAGCCATTATTCTAATAACCATGATGCGTCTCATGTCCTCTACTCCCAGATAGCATGACTGTGACCATGTATGCGTCCCAATTGGCACCCTATTCCCTATATAGTGCACTGCTTTTGACCAAAGCCCTATAGGAATAGGGTGCCATTTGGGATGCACATCATTTCTTTCGGATCTTATCAGGGTTGTTTAGACATCCACATCCCCACCCGGGGCCTTGTTAACCCTGTTAGCATGTCGCTATGCTGCCTCCATGCAGCCATATAGTATCTATTCCTGTCTGATTCGAATGGCACAACGGCTCCATTTACAACCTTAATGAGGTGTTGTTTATCTTCCCTCTGATTGGCTGACCTCTCCGAATGCCCATCTTCCATCTCCCTCTCATCTCCCATCTCGCTGTCTTTGTGTGAGACTGCGTAGCGGAGTGTGTACTGTATTGTATTTGAATCGGCCCTTAAGCATGTGTGTGTGTGTGTGTGTGTGTGTGTGTGTGTGCGCACGCGCGCATCAGGCTTGCGTGCTCAAGACCCGCTCCTTTCATGGGTGCTGAACTAATGCATCCTGGTTGTGGTAAAAGGAGCAGGCAGCTGCCGGACGGAGAGGGAGAGAAAGACAGACCGAGCGGGAGACAGGAATGGTGTGCACTGGAGTGAACTGTGGTGCCACATAATAGGGGGAAGAGGAGGAGGTGGGGAGAGGGAAGAAAAAGTAGGAGGGAGGGAGTTAGCGAGTGGGGGGGAAGGTTGGATGGTGGATGTAAGATTCCATGCCACAAAGGCAGATAATAGGAGGGTGTTGTTGGCAGAAGGAGAGTAGCTAAAGAGTTAGCGTGCCTTGGCATGATGTAGCGTGATGTTATGGGATCTGTTGTATACACTATGTTATCTATGCATTCCATATGACCCCATATGGTTGCGTGGGCGTCGTCACTTCAGATTGTGGTAAGCCGGTTTGGTCATTAGTATTGTAACACCGACACATATTTGCATATTTGTATATATTTTTTATTTATAAAGGATCCCCATTAGCTTCTGCCAAGAAACAAAGCAATAAAACAACACGTACAACACATTATTAGACCACTAGTCTACCATTACATTTCTGCAATACATAATGTATAATACATAATGTATAATACCACAATACAACAACAATACAATGTACGTGTGTGTAGAGTGCGTGTTTGCGCGTCTGTGTGCCTGTGTTTGTGTCTCCTCACAAGCCGCGTTGTTCCATAAGTTTGATCTGTTTTTTATCATTTTCTACTGCTTGCTTGAGTTATCTGATGTGGAATAGAGTTCCATGTAGTCATGGCTCTATGTAGTACTGTGCATTTCCCAGAGTCTGTTCTGGACTGTGAAGAGACCCCTGGTGGCATGTCTTGTGGTGTATGCATGGGTGTCCGAGGTGTGTGCTAGTCTTTTGAACAGATATCTCGGGGCTTTCAACATGTCAATACCTCTCACAAAGACATGCACTCTCCTATACTTTGAGCCAGGAGAGATTGACATGCATGTTATTGATGTTAGCTCTCCATGTACATTTAAGGGCCAGCCGTGCTGCTTTGTTCTTGGCCAACGGTAATTTGCCTTTGTCCCTCTTTGTGACACTTGACCATATGGTTGGGCAGTAGTCCAGGTGGGATAAAACTAGGGCCTGTAGGACTTGTTTTGTTGATAGAGATGTAAAGAAAGCAGAGTGGCACTTTATTACGGACATACCTCTCCCCATCTTAGCTTCCATTGCATCAATATGTTATGACCATGACAGTTTACAATCCAGTGTTACTCCAAGCAGTTTAGTCTCCTCAACTTGTTCAATTTCCACATTATTCATCACAAGATTTAGTTGAGGATTAGGGCTTAGTGAATGATTTGTCCGAAACACGATGCTTTTAGTTTTTGAAATATTTAGTACTAGCTTACACCCATTCTAAAACTGACTGCAGCACTTTGGTTAGTGTTGTAGTTGATGTGTATAATGTTGAGTCATCAGCAAACATAGACACACATGCTTTACTCAGTGCCCGTGGCAGGCAATTAATAAAAATAGAAAAAGTAAGGGGCCTAGACAGCTGCCCTGAGGTGTGCCTAACTCTACCTGTATTATTACACACACCGTTTACCCATCAATGGCAATTAGGCGTTCCCATAAGCAGGCACTGACAGCTGCAGAATCTCATCTCAGAGAATTAATTGTGGTTCATGTCATGCCTCACTTATCATAATGTCCTATAAAAGATTGGCCAAGGTATTAATCCTACCATAGTTCAGTCAGGACCAAGCTACAACCCTGCCACCTCAGGGCGGCAGGGTAGCCTAGTGGTTAGAGTGTTGGACTAGTAACCGGAAGGTTGCAAGTTCAAACCCCCGAGCTGACAAGGTACAAATCTGTCGTTCTGCCCCTGAACCCACTGTTCCTAGGCCGTAATTGAAAATAAGAATTTGTTCTTAACTGACTTGCCTAGTTAAATAAAATAAAATTTAGAAGAATGAGCTTATGTTAGAGGAAGAGAAAAAGGACTCAGTTTAGCACCAACATACTGCAACATGACAAATGGCTGTTGAGTACAACATATTTGTATGATATATTTCCAACTAATATGTCTTTGACATGCCATACCAGACGTGTTATTGTGAGGTATTTCCGGGGTATTTCTGTGTATAAACTGAGAATTAAAGACATGCCAAATTTCCATTGGGTTTATTGATGTAACAGCAACAGCCTTCAACTCTTCCTCTCACTGGGATCCACCACTAAGAGAGATCTCATCTCATAGTGGGTATTGTCCTTAAGAAGAGGATCCCGTTTTCACCCTGTCAAAAACATATTTGAAAATATTTCCCTCCCTCTTCAAAGCCGATTAATCCTTGAGCTTTAAAGGGAGTCATTTTGGGCTGAAGTCAAACCTTGAAAACATTGAAAAAGGACCAAATATGCCCTCTGTGTGTGACATCCTGTTATCTCCCTGCCAATCACAGAGCAGAGACACAGCAGTGGAGGTGGAACAATGAACACAATTCACCACCCCGGCAGATTACCAAACACTGTCACAATGAAACAAAACAGAACATATATTGGGGGGTTAGGCTAAGCACAGATTTGTGCGTGTGTGTGCATTCGTCTGAACGCGTGTGATTGCGTGTCACAGGAAAGGTCTTATTGACGATTTGAGGCATGCTTTTAGAAAGAATCCGGCATTGGATTAAGGAGAGAGGGGGGGGGGTGAAGAGAGAGGTCAGTGACTGTGGCCGCAATATCAGACACTAAGAGGGGTGGTGTATGTATGTGTGTGTGTGTGTGTGTGTGTGTGTGTGTGTGTGTGTGTGTGTGTGTGTGTGTGTGTGTGTGTGTGTGTTGGCGGCTTAGAGACCAGGGGGACATGTCCAGCTCTTCTTTCCTCTGACCACTCAATGCAAATGTAATCTGACACCAGTGTATTTCCATCAGAGGGCCAAGGAATAATTTGGTTTGGAATGATCACACGGGATGTGTGTGTAGTAGAAGTTGTAAAGTGAGTAGGGGGAGCATGGAACTAATTGAATCTGAAATCTTGTTGGAGTGAAATGAGATCCACTGGTGTCTTTCACCCAGCAGCGTCTCACAGAGAAGGCCCCAAACATGACTGAATTCATAAAGTGGCTTGTTAAGGACCTAATTAAATGTAGCAGCTTCCTCCACGGCCATCCTTGCCCTCTAATGGAACAGTCCCTGGGAACCCAAGACTCTCCTCACACACTCTTATTAGCTCATACTGTGTATGTCGGATCCACACTATAGGGACGATCCGAGCCACGTCGAGCTGTTCTGGGCTGCCCTGTTTACACGTTCACCACCGTGCTGGAAGGGACAATGTGTAAAGAAATGTCCCAGTACAGTAAGCGTCAGCCCTGTCATGTGGATTAGACATTAGTCTCTTCTCTTAGCTGCTCTGTCGGATGATGATGAGCTTAGGCCATAATCAACACTAGACACGCTTCACTCTTTTTAATTGCTCTCTGCATCCTCTAACTTTTGTCATCTTCTTCTTTGGTTTTTGTTTTCCAACTTTGATTACCACTGTGTTGGTATTTCTGTACTGGAAGTGATTCCTTTGATCAATCAGAGCGGAAGTATGCTAACTAGACTGTACGTTGATTCTCAAAGGGATGGAAATTGAAGTCATGAGAACACAAACGACATAGGAAGATCTAAGAACATTGTGATTCCATTTTGTTTCATCAAACAGCTCAAGTGGGAAAAAAAATCTATATTTTTGTAGAATGGAAGGAATATTTAACATCCAAGTTATCAAACAAGGGTCCCCTATAAAAATGTACTGTACAATGTACTGTGTATGTAAATGAGTTGGGTTTAAATGCAGAGCATGGTGTGCACTGCATTAATGCAGCTGTTAGAAATGCATAGGAGGAAACCTTTTTTCTTATTTTTCTCCTCTCTTGTGATACAGTATGTAAATGATCCTATAGTAATACTTGTCTGCTCACCCATGCGCTGAACTTGCCATGTAATCAAATAGAAATTGACCTTTCATATCCAGTGAGTGCCCTGTCCGCTGAAGTGAAGTGTGTGTGCCCTGTCCGCTGAAGTGAAGTGTGTGTGCCCTGTCCGCTGAAGTGAAGTGTGTGTGCCCTGTCCGCTGAAGTGAAGTGTGTGTGCCCTGTCCGCTGAAGTGAAGTGTGTGTGCCCTGTCCGCTGAAGTGAAGTGTGTGTGTCCCTGAAGTGAAGTGTGTGTGCCCTGTCTGAAGTGAAGTGTGTGTGCCCTGTCCGCTGAAGTGAAGTGTGTGTGCCCTGTCCGCTGAAGTGAAGTGTGTGTGCCCTGTCCGCTGAAGTGAAGTGTGTGTGCCCTGTCCGCTGAAGTGAAGTGTGTGTGCCCTGTCCGCTGAAGTGAAGTGTGTGTGCCCTGTTCGCTGATGTGCACATGCTCATTCCATTCCATAAAAAACGATGAGGGGAGAATTGTTGAATTATGCTACTCAATTCCTTTTCAAAGCCAACCAATTAAAAGCCAGGACCATAGTTCTGTTCCCTCAGCTCTAGACATGTGGTTCTGTGTGTTAGGTGAAATATTTTCTCTTCTCTTCCCACATCTCGCTCTGATCTGTTTTTCCTTTTGGTGAGTTTGTGTGAGGGTGACAGAGAAATATATACCTCCTTTCAAGACTTGCTGGGGATTTGTCATGAGCGATGCTTAATTGGGTCTTCTCTGGCACATGATGGGGGGAGAGAGAGAGAAGATGTTTGTAGCCTGTGCAGATTTTTCTCGTCTGAGAGAGTGAGGACAGAGATGTTGTTTTTAAAAGCTGATCCTCTCAGCTGTAAATCTGAGAGAGGGGAGAGATGATGGCAGAATATCTGCACTCTGTATTTTTTTTTTTGGGGGGGGGGGGGGGGTACAGATACTGATGTCTGAGAGGTTGGAGCGTGAACACTACAGGGGCCTGGCCCCAGTGGCTGATGCCTCCCCATCACTGATCTCTCCGAGCTGATTCCTCCAGGATCTCTCTTAGCAACTGATCCCTGTAGATCTCTCCCCAGCTCTGTCAGCTCGCTCTGGGTTCTGATCCCCTGCACACGGACACTGGCAGAGCCTTGTCCTTGGATCATTTTCATTTCCATCTCCCTCTGTTTGCCTCCTTGTCTCTCTCTACTCCACATCTCTTGCTGTCTCTCTCGCTCTCCAATTATCTTCTACCCCCCCTCCTCTCTCATCTCACACCTCTCATTCTCCTGCCCTTGGGGGATTCAACCTCTCTCGTCTCCCTCGGAATTCTGCGAGGATGTATGTCACGGATCAATGATTCAGGTGTCTACTCCCATGGTGCTTCACATGCAATGCATATTCTAGTCCTGTATGTGTGTGTTTCAAAGAAATGACAGTGAGCTAGATGACCTGCTTCTCCTCTCTTTCAAATGCTTGGACAGACGAAAGTAGGCAAAGACATGACAGGACTGACCAAAGTTTTGTCTAGTTAAAGTCTACTAGAAGCTTCTCTGTTAGTCCCATCTATTGTAGAGTGTTGTGTATGTGAACTGTAAGCCTAACTCAGACACACCCGAGGGGCTAGACGTGGTGCCCGGGTGATGTGGCGTAGATGTGTGTATGTAGTACCTTAAATCACAGCTGGAGCAATTAGCAAGTGAAGCAGCAGTCTAGCTGTTTACCTCGAGTGTTTGTGTCTGTCTGTGTGTGTTTGTGTGTGTTCTCCCAGCGAACATAGTGAAGTGTGTATGAATGAAAAAGGAGCTAGCGCTCAGCATTCAACGTGCTATATTTCACACAGAGGCCCGGCCGCATTACAAAGGACAGGGAACAGCCCAACATGATTGTCTTTAATGTTGCTCATAAATCACAATGATGGGGGATGCCTGTGGGAGTGTTTGTGTGTGTTTGTGTGTGTGGGTTATGTGTGGGTTGTGTGTGTGTGCGTGTGCGTGCGCGCTACACACTGAGAGGAACGTTCCAAATCAGCGTCTCTGACACTCGTGATTAAACCCACTTATTATAACATAAATAAATAGTCTAAACTCATTCATAAATCCATGCTTTACAATCCGAGTGTGCCTTAAGAGATGTGTTTTCTGAGAGGGAATGAGTCAGGGTGGTTTTGAAGGACATGCAGAACACAAGCATTCACACTCACACAGGGAGAACGTGTTGGCAATATCCAGTCATCTTAACAGGTCATTTCTGCCCATTTAAGTGTTTGTTGTTCACACTTGTAAAACACGGCCTTCTTATTGTCCTTGATGGCGATCAGTCGGGTCACTTTGTCCAACATTCAGGTCAACTGGCCTTGTGCCATTCTGATAGGTGAGCTTGTCTCAGTCTTGACACATTGACAGAAAGAGATGGAGAGGCGACGACATGCACAGAGTGAGGAAGAGAGACAGATTGATGACAAGGACATGCAGAGAAAGAGGAAGAGAGACAGAGATGGAGAGACGAGGACATGCAGAGAAAGAGGAAGAGAGACAGAGATGGAGAGACGAGGACATGCAGAGAAAGAGGAAGAGAGACAGAGATGGAGAGACGAGGACATGCAGAGAAAGAGGAAGAGAGACAGAGATGGAGAGACGAGGACATGCAGAGAAAGAGGAAGAGAGACAGAGATGGAGAGACGAGGACATGCAGAGAAAGAGGAAGAGAGACAGAGATGGAGAGACGAGGACATGCAGAGAAAGAGGAAGAGAGACAGAGATGGAGAGACAAGGACATGCAGAGAAAGAGGAAGAGAGACAGAGATGGAGAGACAAGGACATGCAGAGAAAGAGGAAGAGAGACAGAGATGGAGAGACAAGGACATGCAGAGAAAGAGGAAGAGAGACAGAGATGGAGTGACAAGGACATGCAGAGAAAGAGGAAGAGAGACAGAGATGGAGTGACAAGGACATGCAGAGAAAGAGGAAGAGAGACAGAGATGGAGTGACAAGGACATGCAGAGAAAGAGGAAGAGAGACAGAGATGGAGAGACAAGGACATGCAGAGAAAGAGGAAGAGAGACAGAGATGGAGTGACAAGGACATGCAGAGATCTCACTCTCTCTGGGGGGCAAGGTGGCTCAGGATAGGACCTACATTCAGCATGGCACTGTACCGCTGCCTCCTTGGACCATTGTCATCATTAGGTGTGCTGGCACACTGGGTGCCTGAGCAATGCTGTGCTCCTCATACATAATAACAACCTCCCTCCCTCCCTGACTGCCTGCCTCCTTCCCTGCTTTCCTACCTCCCTCCCCTGCTTGCCTCTCTGATTCCCTCCCCTCCTTCCATCACTCCATGCTTCCCTCCCTGCCTGCTCAACTCACAATGACTATTTAATGATGATACCCAAACCCCATGAAACCTGGCTGGATAATGGGGGACCGAACCACGGTAGGAAACTCAACTGGAAGAAGTCTTAATAAAACAGCAGACAAGTGGTGAGGATGGAATCACTTCTCTGTGAAAATGCTCAAATGGAAGATTCATGACTTGTTTAAGCTTAACACAGTTTTCCCCTGTCATCATGGCTTTTCAAGAATGACCATTATTTCTCCACAAGGGAGACATTAGTGGATTTGTTGTTGGATTGGAAAATGTTTTTCATGCGACCTCATCAGCACTCAGAGGACTATAGCAGGAAACTGAATATGAAGTACACATCTCAAATTCCCGATATCAGTGGTCACCAACAGGTCGATCGCGATCCAAGTCATTCCCTGTCGATTTCCAAACATTTCTGTAAAAAAACAAATAATAATAAAGTCCTGCATTCCTATTTACCTTTTATTTGTCTCGCACTGTTAACGTAGGTGCGCCCGATTCAGCTGTCCTACGCGCCGGGTAGGCAAAGTGTTCCCATTTCTAACCATTTCCTGTTGTCTGAAGGTACAAACTCTGTTTTCCCCGCGGGCCCAGAGAGCAAATCAAGTGCTATATATTCCTACCGATGGCCGATTGGATGGGCCAGGTTACCGTGTCTGCAGTGAAGTAGGAAACGCAAAAGAGAAGCTTCAGCAAAGTTGATACTGTGAGATTCCAAAACGTTTAAAAGCATGACTAGAGAGAGACTGTCAACGAATACAGCAAAGAGCTTCTGTTTTTATGAGTGACTTCGTGTTTAAGGTCCTACTCAGCGCTGTCAACACTTTGCATTCAACACTTTTATAAGCCATAAAATGTGCCTTCTTCCTTCGTCCACCCAGCGCTTACAACAAGCCCTGCAGCTGTAATGAATGAGTAGGAAAGTGTATCGATAGGCTTGCGTTGCTATTATTCTCTGTTCGTTAGGAGTAACAACATTCATTTATGCACGAGGCAGAAATAATGGGGTAAAAATCAATAAGAATAATAGGGTGCGACACGAGTTTGGCCATCAGCTGGAAGATGGTGTCCCATTTTGGTCAGTGTCAGTGGACGAAAATGACAGCGGAGGGACGTTGAGACTGACCATCAGATGTAGGCACCGTCAGCCCAGTAAAATGAAAAGCAAATGATTGAAATGTGTACTCACTCAGCTGTGCTTCACTCGTAACACAACAACTGATCTGTTACCCGTGTGACCATAGCCGGCCTCATATGTTTTAAACATACACAACCTTTCAAAAGTTTGGGGTCACTTAGAAATGTCCTTGTTTTTGAAAGAAAAGCTCATTTTTCATCCATTAAAATAACATCAAATTGATCAGAAATGCAGTTTAGACCGTGTAAATGTTGTAAATGACTATTGTAGCTGGAAACGGCAGATTTTTAATAGAATATCTGCATAGGCGTACAGAGGCCCATTATCAGCATCCATCACTCCTGTGTTCAAATGGCACATTGTGTTAGCTAATACAAGTTTATATTTTTAAAAGGCTAATTGATCATTAGAAAACCCTTTTGCAATTATGTTAGCACAGCTGAACTGTTTTTCTGATTAAAGAAGCAATAAAACTGGCCTTTAGACTAGTGGAGCATTAGCATTTGTGGGTTCGATTACAGGTTCAAAATGGCCAGAAACAAAGAACTTTCTTCTGAAACTCGTTTGTCTATTCTTGTTCTGAGATATTAAAGCTATTCCATGCGAGAAATTGCCAAGAAACTCAAGATCTCGTACAATGCTGTGTCCTACTCCCTTCACAGAACAGTGCAAACTGTCTCTAACCAGAATAGAAAGAGTGGGAGGCCCCGGTGGACAACTGAGCAAGAGGACAAGTACATTAGAGTGTCTAGTTTGAGAAACAGATGCCTCACAAGTGCTCAAATGGCAGCTTCATTAAATAGTACCCACAAAACACCAGTCTCAACGCCAACAGTGAAGAGGTGACTCCGGGAAGCTGGCCTTCTAGGCAGAGTTCCTCTGTCCAGTGTCTGTGTTCTTCTGCCCATCTTAATCTTTTCTTTTTATTGGCCAGTCTGAGATATGGCTTTTTCTTTGCAACTCTGCCTAGAAGGCCAGCATCCCAGAGTCGCCTCTTCACAGCCCCCAGGCCCCTTCATGGCTGATCACTCTCCTCAATCACCAGCACTGCTCTGGGGTCCACACTTTCGTTTATTTGTTTTAAACTCTCTCCTGACCAGCTTCAAGGAGAGACTCAGACTCGAGCAGCGATGGATTATGTTACGGTCTTAGTCAGTCACTGGGAGAGGTGAGAGGGACAGCTGTAGTGTTGTTGTTGTGATTTCTCCATCAGTGGGGGGGTTGAGAGGGGGGCCACCAGGGTTGAGTGTCCCCTGGCCAAAGCCAGGCCCCGCACAATCATTTTTAAGATAGACAGGGATGGTTGGAGACAGAAAGTCAGGCAGACAGACGGACAGGCAGGCAGGCAGACAGGCAGGGAGGAGAAGGAGATGGGCGAGAGAGAGAGAGAGAGAGAGAGAGAGAGAGAGAGAGAGAGAGAGAGAGAGAGAGAGAGAGAGAGAGAGAGAGAGAGAGAGAGAGAGAGAGAGAGAGAGAGAGAGAGAGAGAGAGAGAGAGAGAGAGAGAGAGAGAGAGAGAGAGATGGAGAGAGAGAGAGAGAGAGAGATGCCTCTACTGTGTGACATCAACATTCCAATCATTTCCATCGAATACCCTGTTCATGGTAAACAGGGGAACACAGTTACAAGTGCACAGAAAATGGCCCCTATTTTCTCAGCTATCATTTGACACTATCATCTCAAATAGCCCACATTTTATGTCCTTGTTGAAGTGTATGTTTTTCTGCTTGAAGGATACAGTAGCTAGACCCCATAGTGTTGTCCTGTCTAGGACTGACTTTTATGCTCAATAGTGAGACATCTGATGAGAAGCATTTTCCCAGAGTGGGCCATGGTAAAATCCCCCACAGAGTGGAGAGCGAGAGAGTCAAGGCCTAATGTCATGAATAAATACATGTCATGCCTCTGTGTTATATGGGGGACATGCTGCATGGTGCCCATGTCTGCATAAACCATCTCCTTCCCATCGCTTTCTCCCTCTCTCTCTCTCTCTCTCTCTCCCTCTCTCTCTCTCTCTCTCCCTCTCTCTCGCTCTCCCTCTCTCTCTCTCTCCCTCTCTCGCTCTCACTCGCTCTCTCTCTCTCTCTCCCTCTCTCTCTCTCTCTCGCTCTCTCCCTCTCTCTCGCTCTCTCCCTCCCTCTCTCTCTCTCTCTCTCTCGCTCTCTCTCCATCTCTCTCTCGCTCTCTCTCCATCTCTCTCTCGCTCTCTCTCTCTCTCTCTCCCTCTCTCTCTCTCTCTCCCTCTCTGTCTCTCTCTCCCTCTCTCTCTCTCTCCCTCTCTCTCTCTCCCTCTCTCTCTCTCTCTCGCTCTCTCCCTCTCTCCCTCCCTCCCTCCCTCCCTCCCTCCCTCCCTCCCTCCCTCCCTCCCTCTCTCTCTCTCTCTGGCTCCCTCCCTCTCGCTCTCTCTCTCTCTCTCTCTCTCTCTCTCTCTCTCTCTCTCTTTTTATTATTATATATATATATATATATATATATATATATATATATATATATATATATATATATATATATATATATATATATATATTAGCTGCACAGGCTGAAATAGGTTTTGCATGTGCTCTTCAGTTATTAACCTATGGCTCATTCCACCTAATAAATAAAAAAATTCAACACCCACTAATTTCAACACCCGCTATCTCTGATTGTTCTGAAATTGTTTCTGTTGCTATAAACATTCCTGCAACATTTGTTAAACTATAATTTAATATCTGAGATATTAACAAATTAACTAACAAATTATTATCAGAGACATAAACCTAACAAATTCAATGACTAATTTATCATAAATAACTTAAATCACCAAATTCCCTGAGAATGCATTTACATAGGATGAAGAAACAATAATCTGTGCCCATGCTCCATACTGCTTGTCAGACATAGATAACTTATACTGTATTCTCGTTGTTGGCGTGAGATTGGTGTGGGGAGTCCGTGGGTAGCTTTTGACTATTTCTCTGGATTCCTCATGTCTTACTCATTGTTAGAAAAATGTTTGGTCCAAATTGGATGTTTGGTACTATATTTATTGAATATTATAAGAAACATGTAAATTAAAATGGCCAATTGGGGTGCAACAATTAGCATAATTTCTCAGATATCCAATTATATTTCAACAAAATAATATTGCAGATTGCCAATCTTGTCTGTTTCTGACAACAGAAATGATTTCAGAAAAGTCTGAGTTGGTGGGTGTCATGGCTTGCTGAAATGATATACAGTACCAGTCAAAAGTTTGGACACACCTAATCATTCAAGGTTTTATTTGTACTATTTTCTACATTGTGGAATAATAGTGAAGACATCAACACTTTGAAATAACACATATGGAATCATGTAGTAACCAAAATATTGTTAAAACAAATCCCAATATATGTTATATTTGAGATTCGTCAAAGTAGCCACCCTTTGCCTTGATGACAGTTTTGCACTATCTTGGCATTCTCTCAACCAGCTTCACCTGGAATGCTTTTCCAACAGTCTTGAAGGAATTCCCACATATGCTGAGCACTTGTTGGCTGCTTTTCCTTCTCTCTGCGGTCCAACTCATCCCAAACCATCTCAATTGGGTTGACTGATACTGTATACAAATCAACTCCACTTCCTTGGAAACCATTGGCTGAATCAAATTCAGCCTCCCTACTTCCACCCACAACATGAAATAAGAGTATGGTTCTGTTCCTTCCTTTCTTCTCAGAGAGTCAGTCTCTAGTGGTGACACTACCACTGGTTTGATATTACCATGAAGCTGGATGCTGCAATGAGGAGGCAGTGTGTCATTCTGAAATGGCACCCTATTCCCTATATAGTGCACAAATTATGTCAAAAGTAGTGCACAAAATAGGGAATAGGGTGTCATTTGAGACTCAGATAATGTGATCCCAAAAGCATAGTAGTATACTCTTAAATAGTTTGATAAACATGGAATATACTGACTGACATTAGACTGACGTTAGACTGACGTTAGTAGTGTGATAATGAGATCCACAGGGAGAGACGGTTAATCGGCAGGCGGTGCTGGTTGAAGAGGCAGGAACCCATGGGGTTCTGGTCAAAGGTAGTGCACTTTATAGGGGATAGGGTGCAATTTGGGACACATCCTAGGCAGTGTACATCGCCGCGATGTGTTTCAACCCCTCACAGGTAGTCCCTGGTAACCAGTGGTGGTGACATCATAACAGGCTCTGCTAACGATAACGATGTCCTCATTAACGAGTGTTAACAATCAACAGGTCACACTGGGAGAAGCTGAGAGAGATTTCACTTGCTCTCTCTGTTCACTTGCTCTCTCTGTCCCTTTCACTTGGTCTCTCTCTCCCTCCCTCGCTCTCGTTAGTTTTTACAAGGCACAGACACATCTCTCTGTGGTTCTGCCTGTGTCTACCCTGAGGTGAAGCAGAATGTGTTCTATGTAATCAGCACGTGAGCCTGAGAGAGGAGGGACCTCTGGTCAAAAGTAGTGCAGTTTATAGGGAATAGGGTGACATTTCTCCTCCTAACAAGATATTATTAAAATTACATGGTGCTATCTGGGAGTCGCCTTAGGTATCCTGTGCTACCCTACTCTACCATGATTGTGCTTTGGCCTGACTGACTCACTGGTTTGCATTGAAACACAGAGGGCGGGCTGGGGAAGGAGTTGTTAACAGACTGAGGGTGTTTTGATACCTGCAATGAGAATCATAATCATGTCTATTCTGATTCACATCCAAGAAAACAAATTGCTGTGTATTATCTAGATGACTTTATAGATTACCGTTAAGAAAGCCTTGGGTGGAGTGGAGGGAAGGAGGGTGAGAGGAGAGACAGAGAGGCATAGCCATGTTATTTATTTTCTCCCTGGCTGTGACAGACAAACCGTCTGGCTCGGCTCAGTGCAGGCAGCGACTTGGAAGCCTGTGTGGGTCCTGACTCTGGCCTGGGGAGATTTGGATTAACGTTCAGGTTGGTGGAGCAGAAACTGTAATGATTATCTCTGACCTTGAGATTATTGAAGTTACTCCAATTGATAAATACAGTTTTGCTTCTTTTTTTTCTTTCTATTTACAGCTGAACTCGGCCAGGCCATCATTTGTCTCATCATACCAATGGTGTGTCTTAAATGAGGTTTACATCCGGTGTCTACCAACCATATAACATGTGTTTCTGGCGGGAAGGAAATAGGTAGCCATTTCTACTCATTTCTGTACTATAACTTCCTGTGAGTCCAAACCATTACACAACACACAGAGGAGATGTCAAAACAAGTGATCTTCCCTCCAATCACCCTGCAGTTTAAAAGACTGTAAATCCTCATGACTTTAATTGAGTCATTATCTATTCTTTCGAGATCAACTCTTTAGGTTTGCTGCCGTCTGCCAGGAAGTCACACTATGAGGTTGGAATAATACTGTGGAATGTTTTTAAAAGATGAATAAATGCCCTTTTAGTGTAAGAGCTGTTTGAAAAGGCCGCCAGAGATTTCAGCTTGTTTTGGTGGGGTGGGGTTTTGAACCTGCCTGGTGACCACCATAATTGAGTTAATAAACCAATAAGTTCCAAACCTCTCTGCCAATAACAGCTCGTTTTCAGTTCCCCCCTCCAAGACAGTCCTAGCAAAAGTCTTGCCTGAGAAATTCCTCTTTTCTAAGAAGCAATTCTTTTTTGTTGTTGACCACTTTAATTGAAAACAATCACATTGAGGAACTTAATTGTTACCCATAAATGATTTGATGTTGAGATAATAAAAAAAAACGGCTGCATTGCAACTTTAATATGAGCCTCTTGGAGCCTCATGTACTGTCTATGTTATTAGACTGCAAATCGATCGAGATAAGATATGGTGCTTCCAGTGGCTGTTGTAAACTATACTGTGTGTTCTATTATATGATGCTGTTGCTCAGTGAAAAGCTATTTATGGCTATGAGAAATGTATTGTATATGATGCTGTTGCTCAGTGAAAAGCTATTTATGGCTATGAGAAATGTATTGTATATGATGCTGTTGCTCAGTGAAAAGCTATTTATGGCTATGAGAAATGTATTGTATATGATGCTGTTGCTCAGTGAAAAGCTATTTATGGCTATGAGAAATGTATTGTATATGATGCTGTTGCTCAGTGAAAAGCTATTTATGGCTATGAGAAATGTATTGTATATGATGCTGTTGCTCAGTGAAAAGCGATTTATGGCTATGAGAAATGTATTGTATATGATGCCGTTGCTCAGTGAAAAGCTATTTATGGCTATGAGAAATGTATTGTATATGATGCTGTTGCTCAGTGAAAAGCTATTTATGGCTATGAGAAATGTATTGTATATGATGCTGTTGCTCAGTGAAAAGCTATTTATGGCTATGAGAAATGTATTGTATATGATGCTGTTGCTCAGTGAAAAGCTATTTATGGCTATGAGAAATGTATTGTATATGATGCTGTTGCTCAGTGAAAAGCTATTTATGGCTATGAGAAATGTATTGTATATGATGCTGTTGCTCAGTGAAAAGCTATTTATGGCTATGAGAAATGTATTGTATATGATGCCGTTGCTCAGTGAAAAGCTATTTATGGCTATGAGAAATGTATTGTATATGATGCCGTTGCTCAGTGAAAAGCTATTTATGGCTATGAGAAATGTATTGTATATGATGCTGTTGCTCAGTGAAAAGCTATTTATGGCTATGAGAAATGTATTGTATATGATGCTGTTGCTCAGTGAAAAGCTATTTATGGCTATGAGAAATGTATTGTATATGATGCTGTTGCTCAGTGAAAAGCTATTTATGGCTATGAGAAATGTATTGTATATGATGCTGTTGCTCAGTGAAAAGCTATTTATGGCTATGAGAAATGTATTGTATATGATGCTGTTGCTCAGTGAAAAGCGATTTATGGCTATGAGAAATGTATTGTATATGATGCCGTTGCTCAGTGAAAAGCTATTTATGGCTATGAGAAATGTATTGTATATGATGCTGTTGCTCAGTGAAAAGCTATTTATGGCTATGAGAAATGTATTGTATATGATGCTGTTGCTCAGTGAAAAGCTATTTATGGCTATGAGAAATGTATTGTATATGATGCTGTTGCTCAGTGAAAAGCTATTTATGGCTATGAGAAATGTATTGTATATGATGCTGTTGCTCAGTGAAAAGCTATTTATGGCTATGAGAAATGTATTGTATATGATGCTGTTGCTCAGTGAAAAGCTATTTATGGCTATGAGAAATGTATTGTATATGATGCCGTTGCTCAGTGAAAAGCTATTTATGGCTATGAGAAATGTATTGTATATGATGCCGTTGCTCAGTGAAAAGCTATTTATGGCTATGAGAAATGTATTGTATATGATGCTGTTGCTCAGTGAAAAGCTATTTATGGCTATGAGAAATGTATTGTATATGATGCTGTTGCTCAGTGAAAAGCTATTTATGGCTATGAGAAATGTATTGTATATGATGCTGTTGCTCAGTGAAAAGCTATTTATGGCTATGAGAAATGTATTGTATATGATGCTGTTGCTCAGTGAAAAGCTATTTATGGCTATGAGAAATGTATTGTATATGATGCTGTTGCTCAGTGAAAAGCTATTTATGGCTATGAGAAATGTATTGTATATGATGCTGTTGCTCAGTGAAAAGCTATTTATGGCTATGAGAAATGTATTGTATATGATGCTGTTGCTCAGTGAAAAGCTATTTATGGCTATGAGAAATGTATTGTATATGATGCCGTTGCTCAGTGAAAAGCTATTTATGGCTATGAGAAATGTATTGTATATGATGCCGTTGCTCAGTGAAAAGCTATTTATGGCTATGAGAAATGTATTGTATATGATGCCGTTGCTCAGTGAAAAGCTATTTATGGCTATGAGAAATGTATTGTATATGATGCCGTTGCTCAGTGAAAAGCTATTTATGGCTATGAGAAATGTATTGTATATGATGCTGTTGCTCAGTGAAAAGCTATTTATGGCTATGAGAAATGTATTGTATATGATGCTGTTGCTCAGTGAAAAGCTATTTATGGCTATGAGAAATGTATTGTATATGATGCTGTTGCTCAGTGAAAAGCTATTTATGGCTATGAGAAATGTATTGTATATGATGCTGTTGCTCAGTGAAAAGCTATTTATGGCTATGAGAAATGTATTGTATATGATGCCGTTGCTCAGTGAAAAGCTATTTATGGCTATGAGAAATGTATTGTATATGATGCCGTTGCTCAGTGAAAAGCTATTTATGGCTATGAGAAATGTATTGTATATGATGCCGTTGCTCAGTGAAAAGCTATTTATGGCTATGAGAAATGTATTGTATATGATGCTGTTGCTCAGTGAAAAGCTATTTATGGCTATGAGAAATGTATTGTATATGATGCTGTTGCTCAGTGAAAAGCTATTTATGGCTATGAGAAATGTATTGTATATGATGCTGTTGCTCAGTGAAAAGCTATTTATGGCTATGAGAAATGTATTGTATATGATGCTGTTGCTCAGTGAAAAGCTATTTATGGCTATGAGAAATGTATTGTATATGATGAAAATCTGAATTTGAAGTTAATGAAACCTCCCCATAAGAAGGTGTTGTTTGATTGGAATGTATTAATAATTTCCCTGTGTGTTCAGTCACACATATTGTATAAATCACGTGGTTGGGAGTGTAATAATAACCACTTAATTATTTGGTAATAGTGCAATTACATTTAGTTTGATGTTGAATGATCATGTATTTCATCATTTAACATTTACATTTAAGTCATTTGGCAGAGCGACTTACAAATTTCATGACAAGCATAGCCACACACTATGGAAATTATTGCAGAGAATAATCTCATTGTTGTGACTGGGGGGGGGGGGGGGGGGGGGGTTACATCAATCTCCTTCAGACATTGCCTTTTTTCCTATCAGTACATCCTTCAGACTTAACTACACTGTCTGCATCTCCCGTGTGTGTGTGTGTGTGTGTGTGTGTGTGTGTGTGTGTGTGTGTGTGTGTGTGTGTGTGTGTGTGTGTGTGTGTGTGTTATTGACTGTCCGTGAGTGACTAGTGCTCATTACTCTGTTATAAACTATTCCTCTCCATTCTCCTCTTCATCATCAGGCTTTTGTTTTGATGCCGGAAGGTGTTTCTGTATTCATTAGTCATACCTGTCATTGGATAGATACTGGGAGATGGACTATTGCACAATACTATTGTTCTCTGCAGGGTTCGGGTGGCATATTGATGTGAATGGCATATTAATTGATGTGAATGGCATATTCATGTATCGTCTACCTCGAGGTCTGGGGATGCAGCCTCCATTATTGCAGTGATAAGTGTCATCAACTCATGACTATACTGACTGTGTCACAAATGGCACATATTCCCTATTGAGTGCACTACTTTTGACCATGGCCCACAGGGTCAAAAGTAATGCGTTGTGTAGGGAACATTGTGCCATTTTGGACGCTCACACAGTCTGGCGTCCTGTATCACAACTGTTTAAGCAGCAGTGCAGTTAGCATTTCAACGTTGCATTGAAGGTTGTTCTAACATGCATAATGCAACAAACAGTGTATGTTACTACATTCACCATCAATATCAGGACATACCGGCTTATGTACCTTGTGGTTTTGAAGCTAAGTGCTCCTATTGCCAAAAACAGTCTTACTAACTCCTGTCCTGCCTCATCATTCAAGTGTTCGGCGGTTTAGTGCTGAAGAGAAAGATGATATGTCCGAAATGGCAACCTACGCCCGACATCGTGCACTACTTTTGACCAGAGCCTTATCAGCCCTGATCGAAATAAGTGATTACTGTATAGGGAATAGGGTGCCATTTGAGATGTAGGCCAAATACTGTACCTACTCTCTCCGTTTTTATTGGTAGTGATTAATGAATCATCCGTTACCATTGGGTATATTCAACCTCATCAGCTCTCCAGCTCCTCTGAGCACCACCACTCCCTCTGGCCTGTGCCAACCTCGCACTGTCTTTGTGCCAGGCCTGCAGTGTGTTTGTGTGTGTGCTTGCGTGTGTATCTCATATAGATAGGGGAAGCAACATTGTATCTGTTTTATTATGCCATCTGTGAGAGCATAGGCAGCGCCATTGAGGCCCTCTCCATTCTGAAGTAGTCCATTTTCTTCTAGTACTACTACAAATTGGTAAACAAACTGCCACCTGGAGTGTGTTGTTTGAACAGTTACTGTATAAAGCCACCTGCTGTTTTGGAATATTTGCTCATGAGTATAATTCATTGGCTGACCCCTCCTGATGACCTGGATGGAATTATGTGATCCTTCCTTAACACATAGGAAGTCCCGGTTCCGCTTTAAATGAAGTGCAGCTTATAAAGGCTTCATAAAGCCTTCATAAACACTACATAAATGTGTTACAAATAATCTATGACCTTATGTCATGCTTTGTAAAGGGTTCAGAAATGTGGCATAACTGGGTGACATAACCACCCATGTTAAATGCAGTGGTGGAGAAGTGTAGATACCTTAATAGAAAGTTGCTCAAGTAAAAATCAGCCAGTAAAATACTACTTCAGTAAAAGTTGTTTAGTTTTAAATATACTTAATTATCAAAAGTAAATGTAATTGCTAAAAGTACTTTTGGTTGTCAGTGAAAATGTATGGAGTAAAAAGTATGTATTATTTAGGAATGTAGTGAAGTAAAAGTAAAAGTAGTCTAAATGATTCATAGTAAACTACAGGTACCCCCCAAAAACGATCTTAAGTAATGCTTTAAAGTATTTTTACTTAAGTACTTTACAAATATGGCATAAACCTGTTCTTTATAAAGGGTGGCGTCCTGCCCTGCCTTTCTAAGGTCTTCGACAGCTAAGTCAACAAACAGATCACTGACCATCTCGAATCCCACCGTACCTTCTCCGACCTCAGTCACGCTCAGGGTACTAAACGATATCATAACCGCCATCGATAAAAGACAGTACTCTGCAGCCGTCTTCATCCACCTGGCCAAGGCTTTATTTTACCATATTCTTATCGGCAGACTCAGTAGCCTCGGTTTTTCTAATGACTGCCTTGCCTGGTTCACCAACTACTTTGCAGACAGAGTTCAGTGTGTCAATTCGGAGGGCATGTTGTCTGGTTCTCTGGCAGTCTCTATGGGGGTACCACAGGGTTCAATTCTCAGGCCGACTCTTTTCTCTATATATATCAATGATTTTGCTCTTGCTGCGGGCGATTCCCTGATCCACCTCTACGCAGACGACACCATTCTGTATACTTCTGGCCCTTCCTTGGACACTGTGCTATCTAACCTCCAAACGAGCTTCAATGCCATACAACACTCCTTCCGTGGCCTCCAACTGCTCTTAAACACTAGTAAAACCAAATGCATGCTTTTCAACCATTCGCTGCCTGCACCCGCACGCCCGACTAGCATCACCACCCTGGATGGTTCTGACCTAGAATATGTGGACATCTATAAGTACCTAGGTGTCTGGCTAGACTGCAAACTCCTTCCTGACTCCTATCAAACATCTCTATCCAAAATCAAATCTAGAGTCGGCTTTCTATTTCGCAACAAAGCCTCCTTCACTCACGCCGCAAAACTTAACCTAGTAAAACTGACTATCCTACCGATCCTCGACTTTGGCGATGTCATCTACAAAATAGCTTCCAATACTCTACTCAGCAAACTGGATGCAGTTTATCACAGTGCCATCTGTTTTGTTACTAAAGCACCTTATACCACCCACCACTGCGACCTGTATGCTCTAGTCGGCTGGCCCTTACTACATGTTGGTCGCCAGACCCACTGGCTCCAGGTCATCTACAAGTCTATGCTAGGTAAAGCTCCGCCTTATCGCAGTTCACTGGTCACGATGGCAACACCCACCCGTAGCACGCGCTCCAGCAGGTGTATCTCACTGACCATCCCTAAAGCCAAAACCTCATTTGGCCGCCTTTCCTTCCAGTTCTCTGCTGCCTGCGACTGGAACAAATTTCAAAAATCTCTGAACATCTGCTATCTGAGCAACTAACCAATCACTGCAGCTGTACATAGTCCATCGGTATATTGCCCACCCAATTTACATACCTCATCCCCATACTGTTTTTATTTTATTTACTTGTCTTCTCTTTTGCACACCAGTATCTCTACCTGCACATGACCATCTGATCATTTATCACTCCAGTGTTAATCTGCTAAATTGTAATTATTCACTCCTATGGCCTATTTATTGCCCTCCTCCTCATGCCTTTTGCACACAATGTATATAGATTCTTTTTTTTCTACTATGTTATTGACTTGTTTATTGTTTATTGTTTACTCCATGTGTAACTCTGTGTTGTTGTCTGTTCACACTGCTATGCTTTATCTTGGCCAGGTCGCAGTTGCAAATGAGAACTTGTTCTCAACTAGCCTACCTGGTTAAATAAAGGTTAAATAAAAATGAATACAATTTTAAAAATCACTGCTTAATGGCCTTATAAATTATATTAAATTCAGGCGTCACATAGCGTTTATAACCCTGTCATGAATCTTGGTAGATCATTGCAACACCAGTATATTGTGTTCGATTCCCGGGACCACCCATACCCAAAAATTTATTCACTCATGACTGTAAGTCGCTTTGGATAAAAGTGTTTGCTTAATGTTACATATTATATTTCACTAAAACATTTCTAGGATGGTCTAACATCTCTCCCTCTTGGGTATGGTGCATAGTCAATATTGGACCTGCCCTCAACTTCCTCCAAAATGCTGTGCTGCAGGAGGGCACACACTCTAAAGTGTAAAAGGCAAAAAACTTTGGTAGGGCCTTTTAAAATCTGTTTCTATTGTTTGCCTACTTCTGTTTTTTTTCTCCCATTTTCTGTTTTCTTAGTTTTGCTGTTCCAGGTTTCAGATTTACATTTTGTTTTATTTAAAGAGAAAAACAACCAAATTGGATTTTCCGTTTTCACAACAATGCTTGAACCACATCAGAGAATGACTTTTGAGGCCTGGGGCAAAATCTAAGAAACTTGGATTGTTTAGTTTTGTTAATCTTTAATTCAGTGAGCGTACCCTGCACTGTTGTTTGGTTAGCGAAGGTTCTGTAGTGCAGTATATGTGATATGATTCGGCCACCATTGGAAATGGGTGGAGTAAAAGGCCAGCAACGCTCCGTATTATTCAGAACCCCTGTCACGTCTAATCAAGGTGGGTGGAATCAGGCGCAGAGAGCAGAATGCGATATAAAGTTTTATTCTCCGGTGAACAAAATAAACACGGTCAACCCAAATACACACAGGGTGAAATTATCCAACACAGGATAACAGACTAACCGGAGAATAAGAAACACAAAACACCGACAGACAAAATGAATGACAAAATAAACAATCCCGCACAAAACAAGGGAGGGACAACCTACATTAAATACAGACACTAATTAACTAAACAACACACAGGTGAAACCAATTAGACAAAACCAACAGATACACGAAAAAGGGATCGGTAGTGGCTAATAGGACGGTGACGACGACCGTCGAGCACCGCCCGAATGGGCAGGAGAGCCAACTTCGGCGGAAGTCGTGACAGCCTCATGAAATGACATCATAGTGTATATACATTCTACAGACCCTAATGACTATTCCTTACAATATGTGTACTTCTAAACCCAGAATAGTTCTTGCTCGAAGCAAATATGTATTCCATATACAGTGATTCACATTGTGGCCATTTATTTTACCCACATTTAATGCAAATGCCACTTAAATATGAACAAATATAAATCATTGTTAATGTTTAGACAATCATTGTTCATATATCATGAATGGTTAGTGACACTTTTCTACTATTACATTTTTCTGAAATTCCGTGACCCGGCAATACTTTTTTAGTGTTGCTGACGAGACGCAGATCATGTGATGAGTTCGCAAATCAAATGCCCCGGGTGTGTTGCCACTGGACAGCGAATAACAAGTAAGTGAACCTTTATTTATTACAATTGAAATGCGTTTCTAGTAGTTAAGTGTTGAGTTAGATGACCTACTGTAGCTACCTCAATCTTTATTTCAAGTCATTTCGGTGACTTCACAGCAATTGCCCGCTATCCGATATTTTCCCAGCTACCAGGCTCAAATAAAGACATATCCCTCAAGATACAGCCATGTCTCACAGTCACATAATAATATGAATTGAATGGAGTTAATAATCTTTCCATTGAAAGTATCCGGGGCAGCACAGAAATGCCCTTAACAGACCTGTTAACTTTCTTTGTTGTTACTTTTAAGGTTTGGAACCAACATGCAGTACCTCCAGCAGGAAGAGTGGCAAGAACCATTCGTCCGCCAGCTCAGGGACAAGCTACACTATTCACAGCCCTGTGTAATATTTCATGTAATTGCATTGCTGGACTTTTTGAAACTTAATGTGTTTGTATTGTTTCAAAAATGATCAAATAAAATGAAATGTATGGTTTAAACATGTCTTTAATGATTATTTGCTTTAGCTGTTTATTTGTTTTACTGATAATTACCTAAGTGTTAATACCTGTGTGTTGACATCATTAAGTGTTTATGTATGTGTTATGAATGACCAAAGGTGTCTGACTTTATAGTAAGTACAGCGTCATGCGATAGAGTCTTTATAGATATGCTATGACTGGTGTCTCACTTCAAACTAGGTATTATGGCCTAAATTAAATACATTGGTTATTAACGCTGATTTGATGAAGGTTCTCTCATGATCCACATGTAACTGTAGGGTGTGTGTGTGTGTGTGTGTGTGTGTGTGTGTGTGTGTGTGTGTGTGTGTGTGTGTGTGTGTGTGTGTGTGTGTGTGTGTGTGTGTGTGTGTGTGTGTGTGTGTGTGTGTGCATGTGTCAGAACCAAGATTATTTGGAGTAGTCCAACCTGAGACTAACGCACCAAGTATTCCTCTTCTGTTCCCATGTTAGAGTCCAGGCCTCGAATACAACCTGTTACAATGGTGCCAACATTTTGTGGCTCATCTTTCAGCAAGGGGAAGTGGGTGAATGTGTCAAAGACTTGACACATTCAAGTGTATTGGGGGCTGGGGAATGGCTTTTTTGTTGTTGTGTGAATGTTTGTGTACTGAGGAACATGTAACTTGGTTCCAGAAGAAAGACACTTTACATTTCTTTTAAGTCGGGGCTTTCATCAAGGTAAGTGTTTCTTGGTGTAACGTCCTCCCCAGACTATTGCACAGCAAAGCACATATAAGCCTGGGATATCAACCATTTAAAGTTGGACTTAGTGGGAGTGACCATAGAATTCTAAGGGAGTGACCTTACTGAGTATAATATTTGTCATCGTCACTACTTAACACAGTCAAAAAGTCCTACTTTACTAAACCCTGCCCATTTATCTTCTTAAAAGATTTGTGCGGAAGTGTCTGAGCTTAGGTGTAATGTGACTAATATGACATCACTTTAGAGCGTATGCCATCCTTCAGCACAACATGTCACCCTTTAAAAAGCACATGTTTATATCATTCAACATAGTGGGTTATGGCACATTTGACATGATTGATGGTGATTGTCACACAGGTATGCCACGTGTATGAACCCTTAAGCATGGCATACGGTTAAAGATGCTTCGTAACACGTTCATGTAGTGCTTATGAAGGCATTATGGAGGCTTTATGAAGCCTTTTTAAGCTGAATGTAATTTAAAGTGGAACCAAAGTCCAATCCAGTTGACTACTTAAAAATGGTGCAAGTTCTTGTTGGTGCTGCCCATGCTAAAACAGGCTTTTGGGCTCTAGAGACGTGTGTGTGTGTGTGTGTGTGTGTGTGTGTGTGTGTGTGTGTGTGTGTGTGTGTGTGTGTGTGTGTGTGTGTGTGTGTGTGTGTGTGTGTGTGTGTGTGTGGGCTGCTGATGAGATGACTCATCATATTTCTAACTGTCTAATGATCGTTAGACTGTAGTTTGTCAATAGATCATTTATTTTTTGGATTCTTCCTTTTCTAAAACAAGGCAATTGCCTATGCAGACACTTAAAGGTCCTGAAGGATACTAAACATCAATATGATCTGAAGTTGTTTATTTCTGGAGAAATGTTATGTATCAGGGATTGCTATTTGCTAATGAAAAATATTGACTTAAAAAATATTGTGCGTCCTAGCGGCAAGTGGCAAGGCTGCCCACTCCAGTTTGTTTAGTTAATCCCGTGTTTCGCTCTGCTCCCGCTGGCTCACGTCACGGCTGTTACACCAGCGAGCTGAGCAAAGCTGTATCAATCTTTCCGTTAACCAGTAACCACGGCGATAGCCTTCTAATAGCTCTTGTAATATGGCGGCTCTCTCCGCCCCTGCTTTGATGTCTGTCTGTGCTCAGGCCCTCCCTAACTCCCTCTCTCTCTCCCTTTCTTTCTCCCTCTCTCACTCTCTCTGTCCACCGGCTATGAGAAATAACCTTTCATATTAGGTCTCTCTCCCTCTCATACCCAGCGGTTTGATATGAGTTTAATCCCCACCATGATTCACTCTATCTTTCACTGTGACAAATCCTTTACTTTATTGATGTTGATTTTCCCCAAGAAGTTGAGAAAGTTTTACTCCCTCTTGGCTCTAATTTGTCAATACTTCATATGTTTGGTTTATCATCCTTTTTAAGCCCCCCCCCCTCCATTCTCCTGGTTCATCTATATTACTTTAAAAGTTCAAAAGAAGGGAATTGAGGGAAAAGAGAAGAAGAAGAAAGGTGAATGTTTCCCAGTGTGGGAATTAGTTAATGAAAGTCCTTGAAGTGAGGAGAGGGAGCGAGAGAGGAGGCTGTCACCTGCCCTGTTGATAGATAGTCCTCCTTATTAATAGTATTCCCTTCGCAGGGTTTTATGCCTCTACTTGAGCCATTTGTTGATTAATTAATCAGGTAATGCAGGCTATCTCTAGGACAAAACACAACAGTAGTTCTCCTTGGATCGTATGCAATCTCAGGTGTAAAGCATCTCTCCCACGAGACCAGGGTATCCGTTCCCTATCTAGTGCCCTTGTTTTGACCAGGCCCCAAAGTAGGGGACTGTATAGGGAATAGGGTGCCATTTGGGACTAAGCTTAGAACCGCACTCCGTTCAAAAGATGACAGTCCCAGCAGTAAGCGCCACAACAAGCCAAGGGAAGCCATTCCATTTGCAGAGTGGGCTTGTTTAAATGTAAAGGAGAACATTAAACAACAGAGGGGAAATGGGTCTCCCATTTCATGAATATATTTCATTTAGTAGCCCCACGTCAACTCTGTCTGATGTTATTCTTTCGTTGTTGGGAAAACATTTTGAAACTGTCAAACTGCTTTGGCAAGAAGCCCGACTAAACAAATTGAATAGACTCAAAGCACAACAACATGGACCAAGAGGTCTGTCTGTCCAACCTAATACCTCATACACGCTCCGCAAGAATACCGCACTTTCAGTCTGGAAATGGAATGGGATTTTTCTGCAATCAATGGAACTTTTCATAATAATTGTTAATGTGTTAATGCGTGAATTGAGCCATCAAATGGAATACAGTTATTGAATCCCCTCGTACAAGTCCACAGGAGGTTGGTGGAACCTTAATTGGGAAGGACGGGCTTGTGGTAATGGCTGGAGCGGAATAAGTGGAATGGTATCAAATGCATCAAACACATGGTTTGATGCCAGTCCATTCGCTCAGTTCCAGCCATTATTATGAGCCGTCCTCCCCTTAGCAGCCTCCACTGATTGATTTACATGTAGATCCATACAAATTGTTATTGCCTTGCCTCTATACAGATCAGATTTTTGGCATCAGTAACTGTTGTTGAACTTGCAACACGCACGCACATTCACAAACCCACGAGGCAGACTTACCATGGAACCCATAACCAGCTCCATACATGTGTTGTAATATTAGACATGTGTTCATATTTCTAGAAGTGGCTTTCAAACTGAGCACCTGGTGCACTTCCTGAATGCACTTCCTGAATTCCTGTCAACTTCCTGTGTCCTTCCTCCTGCTGCTTTGAGTTCCCTCACAGCTGGCACCGTTATAGAAAAAAAAAATGGCAGGAAATTACATCACAGGCAGTATTTAACGAGAGAGGCTTTCCTGGACAGTGTCTTTAGAGAGTGCTCACACCACATAAATAACAACTGTGGTTGCGACCCCAAATGGCAATTGGCTCTGGTCAAAAGTGGTGCACTATATAGGGAATAAGGGACCGTTTGGGACACAACAACATTTAATGAGCCCAACCCCCACCCAAAAAACAAATTATTGTGCCATCATCCAATATATATGTGATATAGGCTACTGCACATTACACACAACAGAAAAACATAAAAGCCCATGGATGTCGCTCTTTGGTAAACAAATGAAAATAGCTCTGGTAGGCTAATCTTTTTGAGTGTGAACTATATTACTGTACTGTATTGTATTAGACTGTATAATATGGACTGGATTTACGCACGTTCAAACCATGATAAAGCAGAAGACAACATGGGATTCTTGTGCAGTACATGCAGCCTACAAAGTTATAGTAAAGGCTAGCAAATGTGATTTTAATGTTGAAATATAATAGGGCCTATTTGTATAATTAGTAGGCTGACGCATATATACCTCTCATATTTACCCTGATTTTATTAGCCTACTTCCTTCTCTCTCTCTTGTTGCTTCATTCCTTCCTCGCTTTCAACATTCTAATGACATCCTTGAATAATGTAGGACTAGAGTTAGATGCAGAAGGATTTCACTTCTCTTCACAAAGGTTTAATGGTTATTGGTCTGAATAAATACTGTAACTGCTCGAGCCTCTAACACATCGCGCGTCCGCTCTTCTTTCACACTACCCATGAGTTCTATTGAATTTAACATTCAGCAAAAAACTGCATACTTTATTGGTATAAGAATTTGTAAAACAAATAATATCCAACAAGCTATTCTTGTCTCGCTTTTCCTGCATGGGACTCCAAGAGCTAAGAAGTGTTTTTAAGGAGAGAGACCAGCGGAGCACAGGTGTGTGCGTATTGCGCAAGAGACAGCGGCTATAAGTGAGAAGCGTATTATGCATAACCCATCATGAATTAGTTCAATTAGTACTGCATTGAATAAATTACCTGAAAGAGGTAGGCTAGGACATCTATTTATAGGGGCATACTGTATATCAATCTATATATACATCTATATATACATTATCTATAATTAGTATTATTTATGTATTTATTATTTATTATTATTATATTATTGGTATTATATATGTATATATATATATATAAATAATTTGAGTCCATATATATATATATATATATATATATATAAATCAATAATTTGAGTCCATATATATATATATATATATATATATATATATATATATATATATATATATATATATATATATATAAATAATTAGAGTCAATATATACACTGCTCAAAAAAATAAAGGGTAAAATAACACATTTGTTATACTTATTTTCCAACATAATTTGCAAATAAATTCATTAAAATTCCTACAATGTGATTTTCTGGATTTTTTTTCTCATTTTGTCTGTCTTAGTTGAAGTGTACCTATGATGCAAATTACAGGCCTCTCTCGTCTTTTTAAGTGGGAGAACTTGCACAATTGGTGGCTGACTAAATACTTTCTTGCCCCACTGTATGTCAATCTAGAAGAGGATTATCTATCTTGGATGTCATTTTAATGGAGTTGATGAAGAGAGAGAGCCTGCTAGAGAGTGCTCGCGGGTGCACTGATTTTAAGCAAAGGTATTCAAGTGAAAGACTGGAGCTGCAATTTAAAAAATTGTAATCTTTACAATGAAAAAACAAGGTGACCCCCGAAAGCCGGATGGAGATGGGTAAATTAGAAGCACATTCAGTCTTTATATTACTGTAGCATAGACTATGCTGCAGCAAATGTAAGCCTACCTGTCACAAGAAAAATGTTACCATGATGAGATATTGTAGGTCTACATCCATACTGAGATGGGCTGTCTGTCCCAAACCCTGAGCATTGATTCATCATGCAGAGGATGTAGAGAAGACAGATTTTAGACATCACATATCATTTAACAGTTCCATTTCACACCATATAAGTCATTTATTTTAATTTACTGGTTTCTCACAGTTATTTATCCTGGGAAAAGGGAGTGGTTTTGGACGGTAAATCGCAGTAAATCTTGGTAACCGGATTCCCGCCATTCAGCACTAATCAGCATCCATCCTGGACATCCTCCATGCCTCACAGGGACAAACTCTCATGATGATTATTCTCTTTCAGGTCATGTACTGTAGAGGTCATATACCCATTTGAGACATAAGATGTGGTATGTGACCTGTAAAAAAATACAAGGCAATGTTTGTATGACCCCCTTTCAAAAAGCCCCTTATTTACTACTTTCTTGGAGGTATACCCCTTTTTATACATATCAGTGGGTAACTGGCAAATTAGTAGGGGTGTGGGGGTGTTGTTTAACCATGGAGACTTTGCATTTCAAATTAGGGAGGTGTTAAACAATGGAATTGTTCATGTATATAAGAAAGCAGTGAACCATTCACACACACCTGATACCTGTATTTTGGTTGCAGGAATCATGACTAGGTCTTCAGCTGGCTTTTATTTGTCCATGTATTTTTAACCCCTAACCCTTTTCAGATATACCAAAAAGCTGTTATAAAAAAAGAAAGAATGGCAAAATAGTGGGATTTTGGTCTGTGTATGAAATGGATAATAGAGTAGCTCTGGTATGATGGTGGTAACCCCATCCACACTCTTCTGATCCCCTCTCCTATCTATCCTCCATCATTTTCTCACACCCCTCAGACAGGCAGAGTTTCCAGTCATTTGCACATAGCTGCACATAGAGGACTGAGCTGGGGGATTTACGGTCGTCAGGCGCAGTTATTCTCACCCCTCGATAAACCTGTCGTGGATTTACCGCTGCCTCCATGTCACCCGCGTCATTAAAATGTAAAAGTTTGCCGCCGAGAAAGTTGCAAATGATGCCAGAGAGCGGATTCTATGGCTCTGCTAACTGAAATTCACCCAGCAGCTCAGAGCAGTGTGTGCACCTCATTCAGACTGAATCACAAGCTGTCACACCTCCCATCACACTCCGTAAACCTTATGAGAGAGGTTTCAGACAGAAGTTTATATCCATTTGATAGAGTATTACCTTCTTGCTGTATTAAAACCGACTTGCTTTTAACTTGTTAACATTTCCGGACAATAAAGTTGGATGATTTAGCAGTGCGGGGAAACCACATATTGACATTTGATTTGATTCAATATGGCACCATCTGTCGTGAATGTTTTTATCTTGAAGTTTGTTATTTCTTCAAGCCAAAGAGCATAGTAGAGTTCTCACATATAAAGACTTACATTTTCACAGTTGCCCCAAAGCCCAACGGTATCTGACACATGTCAGGACATTTCCACCAATCCTCTCTGTGAGAGAGAGGGGATTCAAGAAAGGCCCAGCTTGCGGCCTAGACTAGAACAAAGCCTGGGCATCAATTAAATACCTTCCCCCTTATTGTGTCTCCAGGTTTGGGAAGCACCGCAATGGAGACAAGATGGAGCGTAAGGGGTCGAGTAAATCTAAGATGGAGGACACACAGGCGTCTGAGGAGGAGATGCTACGGATGAAACTGGAGCAGGAGAGGTGAGTGTGTGTTTGTGCATGTATTTACAGGGCTCGCCCGGCTTGGTAATAGCCTCACAATTAAGTCTGTGAGGAGAATGCACAGCGCTGCTACATGCCGCTGCCCGGGAAAATGTGCAAACTGCCCAATTAACTAAATGGGGCGGTGTGGAAAGAGGAAAGTTCTGGGAAAGCATTCCGATGTCAATTTGTAAACGCCCAGACCTTTTATAACAGTACATTAAATTGATCATTTCTAAAGATTTTTTTGCTTTGTGCCATTGAATGGACCTGACCTGCTAATGGTCCTGGTTTGCTCCTTCTGCTTTGACTGATTGAATGGCCGGTCTCATTAGAATTGTCAAATCAATGTTGTAGGGCATTTCTCTTTTCTTTTTGGCAGTAAAAAGGTTGTTAATCGTTCAAGAATTTGGCGTTTGGTTTCGTCATCCTGGACTCTGTTAGTCCCTCAATGTTTTAGGGGACGTTGAGGCCTCTGTAAGGTTACATACTAAATTGCACCCTATTCCCTATATAGTGCACTTCTTTTGACCAGATGGCACCCTATTCCCTATATATAGTGCACTACTTTTGACCCGAGCCATATGGGGCCTGGTCAGAAGTAATGCACTATAAAGGGAATAGGGTGCCATTTGGGACACAGGCGATGTATGTATGTATTTTAATTTTTCCTTTATTTAACTAGGCAAGTCAGTTACGAACAAAGTCTTATTTTCAATGACGGCCTAGGAACAGTGGGTTAACTGCCTGTTCAGGGGCAGAACAACAGATTTTGTACCTTGTCAGCTCGGGGATTTGAACTTGCAACCTTCCGGTTACTAGTCCAACGCTCTAACCACTAGTGTGTGTGTGTGTGTGTGTGTGTGTGTGTGTGTGTGTGTGTGTGTGTGTGTGTGTGTGTGTGTGTGTGTGTGTGTGTGTGTGTGTGTGTGTGTGTGTGTGTGTGTGTGTGTGTGTGTGTGTGTGTGTGTGCGCGTGAATGGACATATTTGTTTTTTGTTTTCTCTGCCTCATTCCTTCCTTGCAGACAAGCTCTATTAAATTCACTTGACTGAAGGAGACAATATCAGTGGCTGTGTGAATGGAACGAGGGGCTTGCTGCCTCTTATTGTTCTCTGCAAGCCAAAATGAACGACAAATGAACTCGGTTATCAAACTACTGTTGGTAATGAAGGTAATTGAAAACAAACAATGGAGTTGATATTTCTCTCAGTGGAAAGAGAGGGAGGGAGTGAGGATAGCTGCCTGTCGGATACGCACACACACACAATGGTCTTCCTATTCAATGGGACATCTGGAGACAGTCTTCATAGAGGCTAGACTGTGACATGCAGGGAATGTCTTGTCTTGTGCTCTGGGAGCCCTGGCTGTCCCTCTGGCTGCTGGCCCAACACATTGCCAGCACGCCCCAGAGACCCACAGCCTTCCTATCCAGAGCCTTCCAAAGCCTCTGTCCCTTTGAGGCTCTCCCAAACGCCTGCCCTGCAAAGCCGGAATAAAACAGCACAGACACAGACTGGGGCTAAGCCGAAAACATGCCCTCACCCTTCCCCTCCTTTCCTTACTCCCCTCACTCCCCAGTCACTATTTGTCTGGATCTTGACTTGTATACGTTTCTCATTCTCCCATTTAGTCTGTTTCCTCTCCGTTCTGCATGTCTAAGCCCTAGTGTCAGAGCGCTGGAGCACTATACAACAGGGCCACTTTCCTTTCCCCTTCTCGCCATCCCAAAATGCCATCACTTAACCAGAATGGAAATTCTAAATTGACTCTCAGATAATGGAAAAGGAATCTGGGAATCCTTTGGGAAATCGTCTGTGGTATTAATACAGTATCCTGACGTCTCGGAGAGGAGGGAACTGGCTCAGCCTGATATTCAAAGCATGGCAGTTCAGGGGGGCGACAGCTCTAAAAATCAATTACCTCTGTATTTTGGGTTGTGTTACGCCACTCAGAGGTGCAAATTTTGATAGAGGCGGTGTGCTGACACTGAGAGTGGGTCTTGCTCAAGGCAAATGCACTGATTGATTATATAGGGCCCATTGAGACGGGGTTATTTTAGACATAGTGGTTATGATATTATGGATCGAGGGGGGGGGCTATATTTCTAAAACTAGTGCACGTACAGTCAGCCCATCAGGGTAAGTGTCAGAGATGTCAGGATGGCCCGTTGCCAAACACACCGCAAAGCTGACACCGACGATTTAATTGAAGCGCACATTTTGACCGGAGCATTTAGTGTTTCTAAAAAAATATATATTTTACCTCTATTTAACTAGTCAAGTCAGTTAAGAACAAATTCTTCTTTACAATGAGGGCCTAGGAACAGTGGGTTAACTGCCTTGTTCAGGGGCAGAATGACAGATTTTGACCTTGTCAGCTTGGAGATTTGATCCAGCGACCTTTCTGTTCCTGGCCCAGCGCTCTAACCACTAGGCTACCTGCCTCGCCTAAAGAGAAGACGTAGAGAAGGTTAGTGTGGATTAATGTGATATCCTAGTTGTAGTCTGTGTACTCTCTTCTTCCCTGGTCTGGTCTGCTATGAGGAAACTATAAAACAGATGGCATGTGTTAGATATCTAGGAGTCTGACCTTAATAACATTGTAAAAAAGTATGGTTTTGATTACAGTGTTAAGAGACACTACTAGACCAAGTTTATTCTGCAAAATTGCCTCCATGTATTGTAGCCTTGCGTTTATATCTGAGTGCCTCAGATATAGTAGAAACACTGACGCTGAAATATCATCTACCAGGGTACAGAACCCAGCAGTGCAGTGATGAACCATTCTGAAGTTGATAAAGAGTCATCATCAGCACCATTTGTTTTGCTATAATCTCACAAATGATATGCAACTGCCTGCCTGCCTGCCACCTGTGTTGCTGTTCAGCAGACTACTATTCCTCATCAAGCGCTTCATTAAGACCTAGCTGGAGAGGCCCTACACACACACACACACACACACACACACACACACACACACACACACACACACACACACACACACACACACACACACACACACACACACACACACACACACACACACACACACACACACACACACACACACACACACACACACACACACACACACACACACACACACACACACACACACAAACACACCGCCCTCAGCACAACAGCCATTACAAGGCTTTATGCCTGTGGACAACCGCTGGCTTCTCTACCTGATTGCACCACACTGAGGGACTAGCATGATTCTCTTTGATTGGTACCATGCAGGTTGGATGGGGTAGGAATAGTGCAGAGAGTCCGTGTGTTTCAGGGGATCCGTTTGAGCAAGGTAAGGTACAGGATCACTCATCTTTATAATGAGGGGTTATTTGTGATACAAGGCGATTCCTAGATTGCTTGCTCAGGCCAATCCCTTTGAACACCCTGATTCTCTCTCTCAGTGCCTGGGGTTTAGTGTGGCCTGCCGTCAATCAAGCAGAGAGATTCCAAGAGGAGGATATGCATTATTCCCTTTCATGCCTCCTGGTGTGCTGAGATTGGGATTGTCTCATTGTTTTGTCAGTTTACCAGAGCATCTGTCTGAAGCCAGATCTAAACCCACCACACAGTAGCAACCTGCTGGTGTTTGCTGCCTCTGTCTTAAACTGTATCCAACTGCAACCCTTCCTTCACCCCCCCCCCTCTATGCCCCCCCTCTCTGTTTCTCACCCCCTCTCTCTCTCTGTTTCTCCCCCTCTCTCTCTGTTTCTCCCCCTCCTCTCTCTGTTCCCCCCCTCTCTGTTTCTCACCCCACTCTCTCTCTGTTTCTCCCCCTCCTCTCTCTGTTCCCCCCCTCTCTCTGTTTCTCACCCCCTCTCTCTGTTTTCACCCCCTCTCTCTGTTTCTCACCCCCTCTCTCTGTTTCTCCCCCTCCTCTCTCTGTCCCCCCCCCTCTCTCTGTTTCTCTCCCCCTTCTCTCTGTCCCCCCCCTCTCTCCCTCTATTTATTTCTCTCACTATTTCTCGCTCTCTCTGTGACTGTGGCGTGAGATTATGATGTCCCTTCTCTTATCTGGTTGGCTCCTCTGAGCTTCTAATCAGTGGCTCACACTCCTCCACTCCTCCATCCCTTCATCTCACACTCCCCCTGCTCCCAGACCCAGAAACCTTGTAGTGCCTGTTTGTTTGGTTTCCTGCTGATGCCAGCCAACCAAAGACAAGGTATACTGCTCCGGTTATGTAGTTTAGTCAGTCAGCAGTTACAGTAGCGTCACACGGCGCAAGTGTGGTTGGTCGGGTTTGAAGGAACGAGGAGCTGCAAGATCAACTAGTCTTCCATTTCCTTATTTTAGAATGCAAATGGACCCTGTATTCATGTAATACTATGGACCTCAGCATCACATCAGTGTGGCTGGTTGGTTTTGAGGAATTAAGCTACAACAACAACAACGTTTCTGTTCTAGAATTAGTACTGACACGTCAGTTGAGAGCACAGAAAATGTACCACTCTCCTCCCTTCATTGAGATTAGAAATGAAACTTGTGTTAATGTCTTACTAATTACAGTGTCTGTAATTACGCAGCAGGTACTTCATAACTTGTTACTGCACTAAGTTAATGTGTGTGAGTCATTATCTCAGCTGATCCCTTCATAACAGTAATTGTTTTACCAAATAAATTGGCTTCGTTATTGAATTGTTTTGTAAAGTGTTGCTGTCTGTCGTCAATAACATGTTGAGTTCAATGAGAGGTCTAAGGAACTGATTGCAGACCTGATTATATTTGTAATTATTTGATACTCAATTAATTTGATAATTGATACTCTGCAGCAAGCTACATGTGATTATTACAGAATTGAATTGTGCCAAATTGTTTGCCTGTAAAAATGTCAAATCAAGTGTCAACCTAAAAGAGTCTGTCCATCAGAGTGTTAATGGGAGCACAATCCTTTGCACACAAGATTGTACTTTTGTGGGTGGGGGGGGGGGGAGAGAAAGAATATATGCAAGATGTCTACAAGAGTTACTAAAGAAAGCAATGCATTCTGTTTCATCCCGCCTCTGCTACCAAGCATATTGAACAGCCAGACTCTCTCCAAGTGGAACTCTGGAAGTGCAGACTTGGTAATGAGCGTTTTGAAAACAGCAGCCGCCTCCTCCCTCCCTCCCTCCCTCTCGCCCCCCCCATTGAAAGACATACGGAGGAGGGTGCATTGGCTTCATCTGTCCAGAATTACACAGACTTGTTTGATAAACACTCCGATTTATTCAGCGCACAGAAGAAGGACCTACTTGTCAGTAGTGCACCGCTCGCTCTGCAACTTCAACTCTCTCCTAACTTTCTCTTTGAAAATGAAATAAACATGGCGGATTCTCCTCTCAACTTAATGCAGTGACTCACACTTCTGAGTTGTTTACCGTTGAGGGGAAACTTGTGGTTTGAATTGTGAAGTGTGTGCGTGTGCTAGTTGTGTGATGCTAAAGAGCTCTCTTCTAACAGCAACGAAGACGACAAATGAAGAAGGAAGCCACTTACCTGAAATTGAGAAAAGAAACCTGGCAAACATGTTTTAAGAGATTGTCAGTCAAAACCTCAATGATAAACTCCTGACTTCCCATAATCCCTTGCATTACAGTATCTAGAGCATCCTGTTTCCCAAAACATCCTTTTGAGCTAGTTTGTCCTGTAAAACAGAGGAGAAATTAGTAAGGAAAATGTAAAGGGGAGTAGAGGTGAAAAGAAGACAGACTAGAGACTAAGGAGAGACAACAGAGGAAAGAAGAGAAAGGAGATAAGAGGAGAGGGAATAGAGAGGAGTGGAGAAATAGAGGAGGGAACATGTTAAGAAGAGAGGAGAGTAAGGACAGAGGAGAGGTGAGAGTAGTAAGGATAGAGTAAAGAGACAGGAGAGGTGAGAGAGACCACAGTAGAGAGGAGAGACACTGCCTAGTTAATTAAGGGTAATGCAGTAATGGAGTGCTTAGTGTAGGCAGAGCTCTTCTTCATGTCAACACCACACTGGGTCATTAATTACGTAATGGAGTTAAGGCTAGGCGATGGGAGGATAGGGGTGGGGGGGCAGTTACCCTACTACACTGACCAAGCGAGCACATGGGGCCTACCCAGCACATGGGGCCTACCCAGCACATGGGGCCTACCCAGCACATGGCACAGGGGTTCAAATAGGGGGGAAATGTGCCATGGAACCCTGGTCGTGAGCTGGTCAGCGTGTGTGAGACATCACACCGGTTGAATATGGAGATGACTGTCATGTTACACTGGCATTGTCGGCAATCTGGCTGCTGTTGGTTGGCCCTCAGCTAGAGGTGCTGAGCCATCTGATCTGAGGTTGAAGCTCTTTCTCTCTCTGTCTCTTTCCCTGTATCTCTCTCTCTCTCTCTCCTGCCTGTCTGTCTGTCCGGTCTGTCCTGTCTATTCGTCATGTCTGTCCTGTCAATCTGTCCTGTCAATCTGTCCTTCCTGCCTGTCCTGCCTGTCTGTCTGTCTGTCTGCCTGTCTGCCTGTCTGTCTGTCTGTCCTGTCTATCTGTACTGTCTATCTGTACTGTCTGTCTGTGCCATGCAGTCTCATGTCGCCAGTCTTGCCGCTCCACCCATTATCCCATTTGAACACTGATATTGTATTTTTATGAATTTGATTAGTCGGTGAAGAGCCTAAAGCCTTGAATTCCCACTGGGTTTCCGTAAAAACCTGTCATAACATCATTGTCTGGTCTTACTGGCAGGGGTGTGACATCAGTTTGGGCAGGTGCCGAGATGAGATGAGACTGCTGTGGCGGGAACTAATCTATATCACTCTGTTTCTGACACCCACAAGGTTGTGTGTGCTGTACAATAAGAGGCTGTCTCCCAAATGGCACCCTATTCCATATGTAGTGCGCTACTTTTGGCCAGGGCCCATAGGGAATAGGGTGTCATTTGGGACACAGAAGGGACTGCACTGAAGGGATGGGATTTATATAATGAATGTATATTATTTTGACAAATACAAATACACATCGTGGACAAGGCTGAGGAGTGTATAAATGACATGGAACATCATGTGAGCACAATACCCTCAATGTAATCCTTCTGATCATTCTGAGAAAATGGGATTTCCATGGCTAAAAATAAACGAGCCAATCATTTTGGAATTAGGTTATTGTGGCATAGATAAATAGTCATTGTTTGGAATGTGATTACACTGTTATTATAATATACAATATACAGACCCATGAGAACTCGCTGATTCCAGCCTTGTTACCACGGCAATGCTGTCAATCATCTGTGAAGGATAGCCGATGGGGGTCAGAGGCTAGCTATGACCTGAGGTAATGGGGGAAATATGGAATATCCCACAGACTGGGAGGTGAGATGACCCCCACTTAGAGCCTGGGAGAGTGTTGGGATGAATTGTGGTGTGTGGGTGGGTGGGGATGTGTGTGTGTTCTTACAGTACGTGCGTGTGCCTACTGTACGTGCGTGTGTGTTTGCATACTTGTACCTGCATGTTCTTACATGGGCGTGTGGGCGTGTGTGTATGTGTGTGTGTGGGAATGTGTGTATGTGTGTGTGTGTGTGTAGGCGTGTGTGTGTGCGTGTGTGCGTTGCGTGCGTGCGTTGCGTGCGTGCGCATACCGGTACATAAGTATGTGCTGGTAGGACACAGCATCTGGATCTACTACCCAGGCTGGTCAGTGCTGCCATGCAGGGACACCAGCAGGGGTTCATCCCTCTGTCTTCACCACCACTCCCCTGTTACCCCTGTCCCTTTCCCACAGCTCCAGATCACCTTTCACCCCTCACTCCCCCCCTGTACGCCTGGGTCTTGTTTTCCATGGAAGGAGAGGCAGGCATTCATAGTCCAGGTCAACTGTATGAGGCAGGAAAGGCCCTGAAAGGCCCTGTTGTGTGGAAGGAAAGAGGGAAGAGTTCCCAGGGAGCTGGGGCGGGGGAGGAAGAAGAGAACAGCGTCCGAGTGGAAGAGGAGTTGGAGGAGAGATCAGAGACGGCCTGTTTTCTCTCTGGTTAGAGGACCCAGGGGAGGGATCTATACACTCTCCTCAGGAAGATCCCCTTCCAACCATGGTCTGGATGGCCACTCCACGTCTGTGTCCCAAATAGTTCCCTATTCCCTACACAGAGCACTATGGGCCCTGGTCAAATGTAGTGGACTGCATAGGGAATAGGGTGCCATTTGGGATGCCTCGCAGCACTCCACCGGCCACTCATCTGAATAACTCAGCATGCTGTCTGTTCTCCATTAGACTTATATTCTCTTTTTTGGGGGAAAGAAAAACAGGCTAAAGATGTTAGGAATAGCCCAATGAGATGGAGGAAGTGCCCTGCGATAGAGATGGGAGGTAGATAGATTTAAATAGGAATGTTGTTGTTGAATTTGAAAAGGCTGCAATGTGTAGTGTCTGCAGACACTATGAAACGAACAGAGTGTCTTGGGTTATATCCCAAATAGCACCCTACATAGTGTATTACTGACGGACAGGGCCCTTAGGGCTCTGGTCAAAAGTAGTTCACCATATAGGGAATGGGGGTCCATTTGGGACGCAGTCTTTTAGGACTCAGCTTGAAGCTCCCTAACCTTTCCCGATTTCCCCCAGCCGATACCAACCCCTCAAATGCCCCATTTCAAAAACCAACCCTCGTTTCAGGCATCCTTACAATGGCTTTCATGTGTTTTTTTTCCCTAAATAACAGTATGAAATATTGAGTTATAGCACTGCTGACCTTTTCCTCTCTCTCGCTCTCCCCATCTCTTTCTCTCTCTCCCCATCCCTCTCTCTCTCTCCCTGTCTCTCTCGCTCTCCCCATCTCTCTCTCTCTCTCTCTCTCTCTCTCTCCCCCGTCTCTCTCGCTCTCCCCATCTCTCTCTCTCTCTCTCTCTCTCTCTCTCTCTCTCTCTCTCTCTCCCCATCTCTCTCTCTCTCCCCATCTCTCTCTCTCTCCCCCATCTCTCTCTCTCTCCCCCATCTCTCTCTCTCTCTCCCCATCTCTCTCTCTCTCTATCTATCACTCTCTCTCCCCCATTTCACTCTCCCTCCCTGCCTCTCTCCATCCCCTCTCCCTCCCTGTCTCTCTCCGTCCCTCCTCCCTACCTCTCTCCGTCCCTCCTCCCTGCCTCTCTCCATCCCCTCCCCCTCCCTGTCTCTCTCCGTCCCTCCTCCCTACCTCTCTCCGTCCCTCCTCTCCAGGATTCAGGCGAAGACGAGGGAGTTCCGTGAACGTCAAGCGTCGGTGGCGAGGGAGAGGGAGTACGCTGAGATCCTGGACATCAACCCCAACCTGAACTGCACATTCAGCTCCAATGAGGACGAGGAGCACCCCTACGCAGGCATCGGCTCCCTGGACGGGTCATCCGAAGACAGCAGACAGGAGCCCCACCAAGGGCCCCAACCCCCCCAGGACAGCGGTCCAGACCAGCCCGACCTGGAAGCCCTCTATGCCCAGGTCAACAAGCCTCGCAACGGACACCCTCCCTCAGCTGACAGGTAGGAGGCACCGCTACCCACCACCTACACCAGCAACTCCAAAAACAGCCAGCAACTAACAGCATCATCAACAACAGCAACACCTCACCTCCATCTCCTACAACACCACCACCCACAACCAACAACACCATCAACAACAACACCACCACCACCTCCCAAAACCAACAACACCATCAACACCACAACCACAACCACCACCACCCAAAACCAACAACACTATCAACACCACCACCACCTAAAACCAACAACACCATCAACACCACCACCACCACCACCACCCAAAACCAACAACACAATCAACACCACAACCACAACCACCACCACCCAAAACCAAAAACACCATCAACACCACCACCCAAAACCAACAACACTATCAACACCACCACCACCCCAAACCAACAACACCATCAACACCACCACCCAAAACCAACAACACTATCAACACCACCACCACCCCAAACCAACAACACCATCAACACCACCACCACCCAAAACCATCAACACCACCACCACCAATAACCAACAACACTATCAACACCACCACCACCCAAAACCAACAACACCACCACCACCCAAAACCATAAAAAACAACACCATCAAAAGCAACAGACCACCAGCGCCACCATCACCACCTGGCTCATCTTCAATACACACAGCCAGACACACACAACCACGGTCTTCCATTTAAACCTCATTTATAAAAGATGGGGTGTCTGTATTTCTTTCTCCTTTTCAAATTATTTTATTTGTCACACATGTCACACATACTGTGCAAAGAATACCTCAGGCAGGTTTTTACACTGTGTCCCTTAGGCACTGCGAGACCCAGGTAGATGGTGGCTTCTTACAACGGGGGCAAAACCGTCAATAATTCTGTTCTCAGGGTGTGAAAAATGTAATATCAGAACAACGCTCACTTTTATTGTCCAGGATCATGTCTAATCTTCCCCTGCTTCCACACACCTTGTCTGGTGGCACTCTGCATCACTGTCAATGCACACACACACACACACACACACACACACACACACACACACACACACACACACGCCACTGTCAGTAAAGCTTCTCCGGCCAATAAGGGAGAAGGTCATCTATAAACCCAGGAGTCAACAGGAATATATGATGTGATAAAAAAAATCCAGCTTGGTATTATTACATTGTTTAGCTATATGTTAATTAGTGTGAGGAAGGCATTGGTATTCTGAAGAGCTATTGTGAAGATGCTGCTAATGCTTCTATGTGCTTGGGCTTTTTGAGTTAGTTTTCTTTACTCTAGCTTTTGTTGGTAGTACATTGGTCTATTACAAATGAACCCTATTCCCTTCATAGTGCACTACTTTTGACCAGGGCCTATACAGTTCAGGGAATAGCGTGTCATTTGGGACACAGACATTGTATTACTGACACATTGCCAGTGATCTGTTAAAAGCATCCAATGCTGGGAGTCTTTTTGTTTGGCAAAAATGCTGTGTTTTCAGTTCCCCACTAGCTTATGATGGGAACTGCTTTAGTTTCCCAAAACAAAAAAAGGAAGGAAGGCAAATATTTTATCACAAACACAAGTTTCATAAATATGGCAAAAAGTATGTCATGTCGAGGGACCAAAGTTCTCAGTTGCATTTCTCACCGCTCTCTAAAATCTGATATTTAAGACATGCTCCGGTCAACTAAGAAAGTATTTTTAACCTCCCGCTTTGGGCTGGATGTATGAGTGTGTAGTTCATACATGAAGAATTACTGTCTCTCCTCAATTAGCCACGAAATCCCGAGTTGTTTTCTTGAAGCTGTGCCACGCCATTTTCCATACATTTCTCAGCTTGCGAGAGGCCTGCCCAGAGTTATCCAATGAGGTTACAGGGCAGGCCCAACGGCTCAGTGGACACAGCAGAGAGAGAGAGCAATGACGTGATACACATGCACCATATCTACAAAAGTATGTGGACTCCCCTTCAAATGAGTGGATTTGGCTATTTCAGCCACACCCGTTGCTGACAGATGTCTACAATCGAGCACACAGCCATGCAATCTCCATAGACAAACATTGACAGTAGAATGGCCTTACTGAAGAGCTCAGTGACTTTCAACGTGGCACCGTCATAGGATGCCACCTTTCCAACAAGTCAGTTGGTGAAATTTCTGCCCTGCGAGAGCTTCTTCCCAGGTCAGCTTTAAGGGCTGTTATTAAGTGGAAACATCTAGGAGCAACACTGGCTCAGCCTCGGAGTGGTAGGCCACACAAGCTCACAGGACAGGACCGCCGAGTGCTGAAGCGCGTAGCTCATAAAAATAGTCTGTCCTCGGTTGCAACACTCACTACTGAGTTCCATTCTGCCTCTGGAAGCAACGTCAGCACAAGAACTGTTCGTCGGGAGCTACATGAAAAGGGTTACCATGGCCGAGCAGCCGCACACAAGCTTAAGATCACCATGCACAATGCCAATTGTCGACTGGAGAGGTGTGCAACTCACCGCTATTGGACTCTGGAGCAGTGGAAACGCGTTCTCTGGAGTGATGAATCACGCTTCACCATCTGGCAGTGCGACAGACGAGTCTGGGTTTGGCGGATGACAGGAAAATGCTAACTGCCCAAATGCATAGACCCAACTGTAACATTTGGTAAATGAGGAATAATGGTCTGGGTGCTGTTTTTCATAGTTCGGGCCCCTTAGTTCCAGTGTAGGGAAATCTTAATGTTACAGCATACAATGACATTCTAGACGATTCTGTGCTTCCAACTTTGTGGCAACAGTTTGGGGAAGGCTCTTTCCTGTTTCAGCATGACAATGCCCCCGTGAGCAAAGCGAGGTCCATGCAGAAATGGTTTATCGAGATTGGTGTGGAAGAACTTGACTGGCCTGCACAGAGCCCTGACCTCAATCCCATCGAACACCTTTGGGATGAATTGGAACGCCGACTGCGTTGCCAGGCCTAATCGCTCATCAGAGCTCAACCTCAGTAATGCTCTTGTGACTGAATGGAAGCAAGTCCCCGGAGCTATGTTCCAACATCTAGTGTAAAAGCTTCCCAGAATAGTGGTGTCCGTGTACTTTTGGTCATGGAGTGTATCTGCACATGTGTGACATAGACACGTAGACACACTTTTGGTCTACTACTTTCAGAACTAGGGAGGGAGATTGTCCCAGTAGGAATGTGTGTGCTTGTGTGTGAGCATGTGTGCGTGGGCTAGCGCGTCTGTGAATGTGTCTGTGTCGAGACGACCAATGAGAAATCATTCCCGACTGCCATTCTATGACAGCCCAGTAGATATGACAAGGTTATCCAACCCTCCATTAACCTGCTAAATCCATGTTCCAATATTTTCTGGGCTTAGGAAAGGCCATCAGTCCATATGTCTGATTTGAAGGTCAGTGTGGGTAGATAGTAGCATATGTTTCCTGAGGATATTGTTGTCTCATAGTGGCCAGTGAAACGGCACCAATCCTGACACTGACTGTGACCGTATTGATAAGACTTATGGTTGGCTGGAAGACAAATCTTAACATGCTCAACAATACTACAACTCTTAGGATAAATCTAATATTTTTGGTCTTCGTGATACTGGTTTCTTGACGATGGCATTCAATGAGTGGCGTTGGTTTTGATAATAAAATGACATTTTGAAACCAACTGTCATTGTTCTACTAAGAGTTTCTGAGTATCTTGTCATCCCCCTGTGATGTGTGATTACCAGACGGCTGGAGTAGCTCCTGGTGGCTTCATGGTGATAATCCAATTAATTTTCCTCAGTGACACTTAGACCTATTTATAGAAATGTTTCAGCTTACTGAGAAAACAAGAGTTAGCGATGCACAAGCAGATGCACGATTACCCCTCTCTCTCTTTCTCTCTCACTCTCGCTCCCTTTCTCTCTCTCTCTCTCTGTCCCTTTCTCTCCATCTCTCTCTCTCTCCCTTTCTCCCTTTCTCTCTCTCTCCCGTTCTCTCTCTCCCTTTCTCTCTCTCTCTCCCTCTCTCCCTTTCTCTCTCCCTTTCTCTTTCTCTCTCTCCCTTTCTCTCTCTTTCTCTTTCTCTCTCTCTCCCTTTCTCTCTCTCTCTGATTTTCTCCAGTATACTAGCTAAATGGCTGCTTGTCATTACTCAGACTTTGCCAAATCTTGATTTCGCTGTTTGGAAGTGCTGTGTGTGTGTGTGGTAGCGCTCCATGTTTCACAGGAACACTGTAATGTTTCTTCCCTCCGTACAAATTGGTGAGATGTCGCTTGCACAGTAGCATGAATACATTAGTCCTGGTAGAAGCTCGCCAGACGGTAGATCTCTCTGGAGTTGAGACTTTCTTTTAAAGTTGCCCTCTTATTTGGGGACTCTTGTTTCATAGGGTTATGTTTGATGCAGATAACAACATTCATATAGGCTTATTTTTAGTACAGTGAGATTAAAGCTGAAACATAAGTACTTTTCGGTATGGAGACTGGGTGTCTGAGTCTAAAATATTCATAAGTCAAAATAGGTACCAGAATTCTGTCTGTAGCTGCTATCGTTGCATTGTTTGGATTTGATATTAAATATGCACCCTATGTTAGAGGTGCATTTTTGGTTTTGCACCTCTGGCTGATTTGCATATCTCATGTATGCCAGCCTCAGTGGAATGTCTGTAATATTTGTCTGTGTGTCTGCTAGATTAATAATATGCATTCATTTTTACTTAGCTCAAAGGCTCAGTATTTATACGACTACAGCAAATACATTCACATTCAAGACTGGCGTCATTTTCCTTGTCAAAACAAACATAAACAGTCATTTGCATTTTTAAATTAAAGTTAATGGAACTTTCATAGACTCAAATACAAAGAAGGAACACTGAAGAATTTCAAATTGGATTTGACTGTTACTCAAATATAAAGTGGGCTAAGTGGCATTTTGAAGTACAGTTTTAAATACATTTTGAAGTGCTAATTTCCATAAAGGCAAGAAAAACACTCCTCTCTGCTGAAGTTTTAGTTTGCCTCACAGAATTCAACCAAAAGGAAAATATTGTCATCTTTGAAGAGGTGACAGGGAGAATGAACTTCCTGTTTGAAGGTCACATGTCAGGAAATTGATAAGGTTCGTCCAGGGAGAGGAACTGCTTCTGTGTTGTCAGTCACCAGAATGAATGACAAGGGCAACGAGGCATTTAACCCCGGTTTGGGTACATTTTGGGTACACACTTCTGTTGGTGGCTTCTCACAGCGACAAACTTAAACCAAAGGGCCATGTTGGGGCTTTAATGTCGAGGCAATAAATAAATCAAGTGCATGTATATTCAACATGAAATAAAGATATCACTGGATGTGCTGATGCACACGCATGCCAAGGTTATTTATCCAAATGCCTGCTCCTTCTTTGACCGACCAGCAGATTTTAGCCCGTCATAGATGACTGAATACGAATTCACGCCTTTGCATTAACATGAATGCAAACACGCATGCGGCACACAGGATATAAGATGCCAAAAACATATATAATATTGGTTCAGTCTTGGAAAGAGACCCTCTAAACCTGGAGAGACTGACATTAGGTTCTATTCCTCTCCATATCTTATCGGTGCCATGTTAAGGCTATTCATCTGATAATCATTTAGCATGCGGGAGACAGAGCGCAACTTCACAGTACCACTCACATTGAACTAGTTGTATTCTCCTGATTCACAGTTAGTAACACTACACTACAGCAGAGGTCACATGGTGATCACCAGATGTCTCCCCCACTAACAGTCTCTCAATAACTCAAATGTCTCAGCTGTTCGGTTGGACAGGCTTGTGGCTGGTCTCTGGAGCAGAGCAGACACACAGTAACAGTGGATTTGTCTGTGTGAACCACAACTCGGCATCAAAGGCCAGAGGCACCAGACCCATAAGGTCTCTACTTTTATTTTTTTACATGGGCTAAGTGTGTGTGTGTGTGTGTGTGTGTGCTCTATAATAGATCCTGGCTTTAATAGTGCCCTAATGGGAAGGTCAGTGTAACGGTAAAGCCAGACTGAGTCAGACATGAGGTTTATAGACCCTGGGAGATACGGGGAGCCAAGCCGTGACGCTTTGAATCCTGAATGTCACGCTGTATCACATTTTACTGTCACTTCAGGGGACGGCAGTACAACGGAGCTCATTTGGCTGTTTATAACTGACCCATGTGTTATTGGGCCTGGCTAAATGAGAGGTGTTTTGACAACGCTGTCAGGCTCTGTAAAACTGAAGGGCACCAATTGGAAGTATTTTTTTTTTCTTACACAGTTCGGGTCTTTATTAGGCTGTGGTAATTATTGCCTTTGTAAAAGCTGGATGATAGTCTTTCTCAACTTTGGAAGTGTATTGCTAGAGTGATACCAGATTCGTCATGAGCTCTCTTTCACTTACCTGCGCAGAAGATATATAGCTAGCTATATAAACAGTTTTTTGTGGGGTTTTTTTTTTTTTAGTTCCTGTGTATCTGGAGACATGACCTCTTTTTTTAGACAGGCAGCTGACAAGTCAGCCCTAGCTCAATCCACCCACCAAGGACCCCTGGGTTTTTAGGTAGTTGGAGTCGGCTGCTTCTTTTCGAGCGACAACCTGACAGGTGCCAGGCTCCATGGGATTTAGGGAGAGAGGAGAGGAGCGTGAAACAAAGCGTCACCTTTTGACGCACTGATTTGATTGACTGCTACTCCCATTACGGGATACAGTCTCTAAGCCCCTTAAAGCCGGGGTGAGAGAGGCAGAGAGATGGAGAGGAAGAGAGAGACGGGCTGGTCTGAAGTAAGACGTGGCGGGCTTTGTGGTAGAAAGCCCTTGAAGATGTCTGCAGCTCCAGAGGGACCTGCAAAACACAGAAAGAGAGAGAGAGAGCGAGAGAGAGAAAGAACCAGCCACAACCCATAAAGCATCACCTGTAGAGGCAGAAACACATACTGTACTGTGACGAGGTGTTTTTATCTGCTAATTTCCCTCTAAATCCACCATGCAGACCCAGACTTTGCATGGTACTATAAATTGGATTATGAGGTGGCTAATGCATTTTCTGCAGCTGATAAAAGGTCAAAGATTTTCATCCGGTGGAGAAACCTTTTTGTTCTTTTTCTGGGGGATTCTGGAGAGGAAACGTTGTGGTTGTGGGGCGGGGAGGGAAGTGAGGACGTTAAAACGTTAATCTCCTGTGAGAGACACTCTTCACACCTCAAACAGGGCTCTTTCACAGCTGCCCAGCCGTGTTAATGTCAGGCCCCCTGCCGAGTGGAGCTACCGGCTGGCTGCTAATGCAGGTCCCACCCCGGGGATCATCTTCCTCTTGCTCACCCACTTCTTCATCAGCTCACATGGACTCCTTCTCCGTCATCCTCGTTAATGCCAGAACCCTCTGCTCTGCAGAGCTATAGGCTAGCTGCTAATGTCGGTCTGACACCAGGGTCCCTCTTCCTCCTCCTCCTCCTCCTCATTCAGTTCTTATCCCTCTTTTTCATCTTCCTCATCAGCATTGTTATTATTATTATTATTAAGATCAGCTCCTCACCACCACTCAACCAGATGGATTCTCCAGTGTAACCCAGGTTGAAACTATAGGCATCAGTCTTATCTGTATCTGTCCTCAAGTGTTGTAATGCCAGTTGGGGTGTTTAACGCTTGGCCCCATAAAGATGGCTGGTTCAGACACCTGCATACACCATACACTACACATGTAATGTTAACAACTGCATCATAACCTAGCGTCCTTGCATGCGTGTTTTATGTCATTGAGTGTGTATATATAGGGTGTAGTGCGGCAGGTAGCCTAGCGGTTAAGAGCATTGGGCCAGTCACCGAAAGGTCGCCGGTTTGAATCCCCGAGCCGACTAGGTGAATATTCTGTCGCCGTGCCCTTGAGCAAAGCACTTAACTCTAATTGCCCCTGTAAGCCACTCTGGATACGAGCATCTACTAAATAACCAAAATGTAAAATGAACATGATTGTTTCAATGCTTCTTCGTTGTCTTATATGAATAATTAATAGTCATACGACAATTATAACATTATTTACTTAAGATAATCAAGTCCCTGTAATGTACATTGATTGCTTTGTTATTGGTTTTTGTATTGCCTGTTTGCTTGGCTCAATTAGTGCCAAATCAACAATCAATCTCAGGTGCATTTTAATGGTAAAAGTTTAATTTAACATGCAATCGAAGCTGTTTTCTTATCACGTTGTGGATAGCATCCTGAGCGATTTTTGTGTTAAAGAAGCCTTTCTTTTAATAATTCATATGGAAACAAATGAACATGCTGAGCTCAGTGCATCTGTTTAAAGGACATACGTGTTCAAAAACGTCTTTCATCGTCCTCGAGGGAATAAACATTTGTGTGTGTGTGTGTGTGTGTGTGTGTGTGTGTGTGTGCGCCATGCAGTAATAGATACATTGCCTTAATGGTCTGCTCTTCTGCTATGTTAATTGCAGATACACAGCAGCAACACAATATTATTTACTTTCATAATTCATGGTTGTCTGTTTGAAACGCATCTTGTTGTTCCGAGATGCTCTCAGTAAGTGTTACATCCAGCTCCTTTAGGGTCCGCCCCAAATGGCACCCTATTCTATAGTGCACTACTTTTGACAAAGGCTCCTAGGGCTCTGGCTAAAAGTAGCGCACTATGTAAGGAATAGGGTGTCATTTGGGATGCAGACTCTCTTCCTTTCTTCATCTACCAAGTAATACAATAGGTGAAGTAAAGACGACTTTATTGAATTTACCTGTAGGATTCCCCCCCACCACTGTTTCAGCTGCGGCGTTCTGAAAGTATTTTGTTTGCCTCTGACATCTGGTAATGTTTGTCATTACTCTTGTGTGTGTGTGTCCCTGAGAGGCTGGGAAACGAGTGTCACAGAAAACGTCTGGAGCACCGTTTCTCTTCAATGGAAGGGAATTGTATCCTATTCAGAGGAAGACATGTGATGTATAACATAGGAAGTATACAGAGGTTGTCTTCCAGTTTGACTCATAGTAACCCGTGAGTCAATGTTGTTGGCAGAGAGAGTGAGTTTGGCTGTTGCATTTAAGATGTTACGGTCATGATGCTGAAAGGTGTTTTTCTCCCCATTTCAAGCACACAGTCCACACACACGTGCACAAACAAATCATAGAAATAGACACGGGTACAGTACACACACATTATGCTATATACAGTAAGTGCATTTACCCACAAACCCCTCTCACACACACATATATAGACCCATATGTGGTGTGCATGCACCCTATCCTCCCTCCCTCCCTCTATCTGAATTCCAGCGATAGCACCTCGGCCTCTAATGTAGCAAATGTACATCAGCCTTATCGCCCGGCTTATGCACAGATAGCAACTTGTATCTTCGAGGCAAAGCAAGTGAATTATCTTCTACGTCTGTTATCGCTCATTTCTTCCCCCTGCTTTGGAGAGGAGAGGGGGAGGGGAGGATAGAGGAGAGGGGGAGGGGAGGATAGAGGAGAGGGGGAGGGGAGGATAGAGGAGAGCAGGGGAGAAGAGGATAGAGGAGAGCAGGGGAGAAGAGGAGAGGAGAGCAGGGGAGGAGAGGAGAGGAGAGGAGAGCCCCTGTGGGATGCGTATGATGAGATGGAGAGCTGAAAGGCAGTTTATCCTTCCGTTTGTACCATTACATTAATTTAAGAAAGCAAACAGCCAGAATGAGAAGTCTCCCCATCTCCAGCTCCTACACTACAGTGTTGGTGTCCAAAATGGCACCCTATTCCCTACAGTATATAGTGCACTACTTTTGACCAGAGCCTTATGGGTCCTGGTCAAAAGTAGTGCACTATAAAGGGAATAGTGTGCAATTTGGGACATAACATCTGTGTTTCCCTGTTAAATTGATCAAGCTGATTTTAATGCACAGTACAGTATGTACACTGAATAAATATATAAACCCAACATGTAAATTGTTGCTTTCATGAGCTGAAATAAAAGATCCCTGAAATGTTCCACACACACAAAAAAACGTATTTCTCTCCAATTTTGTGCAGAAATTCGTTTACGTCACTCTTAGTGAGCATTTTCCTTTGCCAAGATAATCCATCCACCTGACAAGTGTGGCTTGTTCAGAAGCTGAACAGCATGATCATTACACAGGTGCACCTTGTGCTGGGGACAATAAAAGACCACTCTAAAACTGTACATTTTTATTCACACAACACAATGACACACAGATGTCCCAGGTTTTGAGGGAGCGTGCAATTGGCATGCTGACTGCATTAATGTCTGCCAGATCTGTTGCCAGAGAATATAATGTTAATTTCTCTACCGTAAGCCGTCTCCAACGTCGTTTTAGAGAACTGGAAGAACAGAAGACCACGTGTATGGCGTCATGTGGGCGAGCGGTTTGCGGATGTCAACGTTGTGAACAGAGTGCCCCATGGTGGTGGTGGGATTATGGTATGGGCAGGCATAAGTTACTGACAATGAACGAAAAATGTCATTTGATCAAAGGAATTTTAAATGCACAGAGATACCGTAATGAGGTCACGATGCCCATTGTTGTGCCAGTCATCCACCGCCATCACCTCATGTTTCAACATGATAATACGCAAGGATCTGTACACAATTCCTGGAAGCTGAACATGTCCCAGTTCTTCCATGGCCTGCATACTCACCAGACATGTCACCCACTGAGCATGTTTGGGAAGCTCTGGATCGACGTTTGCAACAAAATGTTCCAGTTCCCGCCAATTCCAGCAGTTTCGCACAACCATTTAAGAGGAGTGGGACAACATTACACAGGCCACAATCAGCATCCTGATCAACTCTATGCGATGCAAATGATGGTCACACCAGCTACTGTTTTTCTGATTCACACCCCTACTTGTTTTTAAGGTGTCTGTCACCAACAGATGCATATCTGTATTTCCAGTCATGTGAAATCCGTAGATTTAGGGCCTAATGAATTTATCTCAATTGACTGATTTCCTTAAAAATGTTTAAAATGTTTATATTTTTGTTCAGTATATTTTATCAGTGTCCTTCAAATAGGTGCCTTGCCTCAGAGATAGACTATACTACACATAATGAGTTTTCAGCGGTAACATGAAAGGAATGTTCTCATTTAGGAAGGAAAGAACGATGCCCCCTGGAAGATGAAGGGGATGGGTTGGAGGGAGGCAGGGGCCTAGTCGAGATGTGTGCACCCCGAGGGCAGTTCATTCTCAGCATTTAGCTGCAGTAAATAGAGAGTTAATCCCATGCAGCACATCTAGAGGCTTTGGGGAATCTCTGACATCGCTCAATATTGTGCACTGGCGAAGCAATGTATGCCTTAAGAATGTGTTTTCGAAGTCCTTATGTCGCTACCCTTCAAGTAAAGACACAACTATTTATTTTTGCTTCTTAATTCAGAATAGTCCATCAATGCAAAGCAAGAGCGGCGCTCAGTTTCCAATGCTAGATTCATCTCTTGTACATAAACATGAACGGTACCGTAGATTGTTCATGACACATGAGTGGATGAGATAACCAGCAGCATTAGTTACAGTGCTTGGGTTTTTTGTCACTGGTTATTCGGACAAATCACAATTTCGCAGGTTTTAGCATCTTTTGAATTCCGGAAGGGGAGGTTACATAGGGCCCATAAACGTGCACGTAAATTGCAAAGAGAGCGGGTGGAGCTCTTCATTCCGCTTCCGATCCTCATTCTATCTCTTCTCTTAACAGGTATGGACCCTCGAACTTAATCGAGCATCTGACCAATAATGCAAGACTTTAATTCTGGGTTAATCAAGATTAATGCTAGATTGCATAATTGACAGCACAACACGCTATAAACAAACAAACTACATTGTCATCCTAAATTGCACTTTATGAGAACTGTTTTGATTGAACACTTTGACTTGGTTTCCGGGTCATGGGTAGGAGGAGGTTCTTCCTATTTTGTGACTAGTACTGTAGCTATGCTCTGCAGTATCTCTGTGAGCCTTTTAATATCTAGACACTTCTCCCATGATGGATAACCCAATTTCATAACCTAATCATGGGTCCCACTGCAAACATAGCATCCCCAGTTTCATTTTAGATATCCTCTACTCTGACACAGAGCAACCAAAAATAGACTGGGTGATAAATGTGATTGAAAAGCAGGTGATCGAGGAGGAGAGAGGGTGACAGAGGGCTCATCACACAGCACGTCAGCAAGCAGATGACTCCCTCGGATGACTTCCTCAGATGACTTCCTCTCTCTTCTCTTTTTTTCCTTCCTGTATCTTCTATATCATACCCTTTGTCTTCCCGATACTGTAGTTCCATCTCCCAAACAAAAACAATAACAAACCTCATCCCCCACATATAGTATCTAATCCCCCACATACAGTATATAATCCCCCACATACAGTATCTAATGTACAATGCATTGAGAAAGTATTCAGATCTCCCTCCTCTGCCCGTCATCAATCTACACACAGTATCCAATAATGACAAAGCAAAAATAGGTTTTTACACATCTTTGCTAATTTATATATTTTTTCAAACCTTGAAATATCATATTGACATAAGTATTCAGACCCTTTACTCAGTATTTGTTGAAACACCTTTGGCAGAGATTACAGCCTGGAAGACCACGCATCATGTGGGTACGTGTCTGGCATCATGTGGGTACGTGTCTGGCATCATGTGGGTACGTGTCTGGCATCATGTGGGTACGTGTCTGGCATCATGTGGGTACGTGTCTGGCATCATGTGGGTACGTGTATGGCATCATGTGGGTACGTGTCTGGCATCATGTGGGTACGTGTCTGGCATCATGTGGGTACGTGTCTGGCATCATGTGGGTACGTGTATGGCATCATGTGGGTACGTGTATGGCATCATGTGGGTACGTGTATGGCATCATGTGGGTACGTGTATGGCATCATGTGGGTACGTGTATGGCATCATGTGGGTACGTGTATGGCATCATGTGGGTACGTGTCTGGCATCATGTGGGTACGTGTCTGGCATCATGTGGGTACGTGTCTGGCATCATGTGGGTACGTGTATGGCATCATGTGGGTACGTGTATGGCATCATGTGGGTACGTGTATGGCATCATGTGGGTACGTGTCTGGCATCATGTGGGTACGTGTCTGGCATCATGTGGGTACGTGTATGGCATCTCAGGTATGACGCTGCAAGCTTGGCACACCTGTATTTGGGTACTTTCTCCCATTCTTCTCTGCAGATCCTCTCAAGCTCTGTCAGGTTGGATAGGGAGTGTCGCAGCACTTTCAGGTCTCTCCAGAGATGTTAGATCTGGCTGGCCACTCAAGGACATTCAGAGTCGTGTCCCGAAGCCACTCCTGTGTTGTCTTGGCTGTGTGCTTAGTGTCGTTGTCCTGTTGGAAGGTGAACCTTCGCCCCAGTCTGAGGTCCTGAGCACTCTGGAGCAGGTTTTCATCAAGGATCTCTATGTTCTTTGCTACGTTCATCTTCCCCTCGATCCTGACTAGTCTCCCAGTCCCTGCCGCTGAAAAACATCCCCACAGCATGACGCTGCCACCACTATGCTTCACCGTAGGGATGGTGCCAGGTTTCCTTCAGGCATGATGCTTGGCATTCAGGCCAAAGAGTTCAATTTTGGTTTCGTCACACCATAGAATTTTGTTTCTCATTGTCTGAGAGTGTTTAGGTGCCTTTTGGCAAACATCAAGCGGGCTGTCATGTGCCTTTCACTGAGGAGTGGCTTCCGTCTGGCCACTCTACCATAAAGGTCTGATTGGTGGATTGCTGCAGAGATGGTTGCCCTTCTGGAAGGTTCTCCCATTTCATCAGAGGAACTCTGGAGCTCAGTCAGTGACCATTGGGTGTGACCGTCACTTCCCTGACCCCGATTGCTCAATTTTGGCCGGACGGCCAGCTATAGGAAGCGTCTTGGTGGTTCCAAACTTATTCCATTTAAGAATGATGGAGGCCACTGTGTTCTTGGGGACCTTCAATGCTGCAGACATTTTTTGGTACCCTTCCCCAGATCTGTGCGTCAACACAATCCTGTCTTGAAGCTCTACGGACAATTCCTTCAACCTCATGGCTTGGTTTCTGCTCTGACATGCACTGGCAACTGTGGGACCTTATATAGACAGGTGTGTGCCTTTACAAATCAAGGATGATCAATGGAAACAGGATGCACCTTAGCTCTATTTCGGGTCTCATATCAAAGAGTCTGAATACTTATGTAAATAAGGCATTTCTGTTATGGATTTTCAATAAATAATATAATAATACATTTCCAAAAATGTTGAAAAACCTGATTTCGCTTCGAAATGAGGGAAATGTTTTTTTTTTATCTAATCAAATTTAGAATAAGGCTGTAACATAACAAAATGTGTAAAAAGTCAAGGGGTCTGAATACTTTCCGAATGCGCTGTATTTCTCATCTGTAGATTATCAATACAGGCTAAATGGTACAGTCCAGCTGTATTATCTAGTTTCTGGATTTTTTTTAGCGGGTGTATTGTAGTCTGGGAAGGCATTGTTTGTTTTGGTTGTAATTGGCTGTTGTCAGCACCAACAACTAGGCCTTTTTCTGTGGGCTGCAGGCTCCGGTCTTAACCACAGAAAATCTGCCTACCTACTCTGTGCTTTTAACATGCTTTAACAATTCACCAGGTAGGCCTACAGTAAGTCTGGGGAAATTTCATAAAATAGTTTTTGGTGCTATAGCTGTCAGTTTGACATTTGTGTGTGTGTGTGTGTGTGTGTGTGTATGTGTGAGTTTGTAAGTCCTAGGCAGTGTAAGCCGGATGAGGTTTAGTTTATTCTAATCTAAAGCCAGGAACATAATTAAATTTACCTTACCCACATCTCTAGCCAAGGAGCCTGTGGATGCCGTGCACTCTGTCAAAAGAATGGCATTAGTCCCCTATTTTAAGAGCAGTATCCATATTCCTTTGTCAGTCGTACTATTGTCGTTCCAATTCCCTGCGTAGAACAAGCTCCTAGCTAGCAGCAAATCGGATCTCTTGGAGAGCCGTTGTAATTACTGGGAGCTGAATGGGTGAATACTTTCAAATCCACAGGACTGATGAGTGGCACATTCCATCTGTCTTAATCCTTGTTCGCATATCAGAGATCATGTCTTGGGGAAGAAAGAGTGAAACAATCCACTGCTTTGTGTGTGTATGTGTGTGTACCATTGTGTGCGTATGTGTGTGTGTGTGTGTGTGTGTGTGTGTGTGTGTGTGTGTGTGTGTGTGTGTGTGTGTGTGTGTGTGTGTGTGTGTGTGTATGCCTGTGTCTTACTTCCTTACTGTCTTACTGTACGTGATTACATCCTGTATTGCCAGTATATGGTCCTCATTTCCTCTGTGCATGACCTCTTCTTTCCTGTCAGGTACATTAAGCAGAGCAGACCGGTTCCATGAGGCCTGGGACCTAGAGAGGAGGAGAATGGTCATCTTCCCCCTTTACAGTGCTCCTCAGGGGTCTGCATAGAGCATTAACGGCCTCTCAATGGAGACTCAGTGGGGATAGGAGCAGTGGTTTATCAGGCAACCTGAGACCCAGACCCAGAGGCCAGCAGCCTGCCTTAATGCCATAGGATTGGCCTGTGAAAACCACATTTGTTTAGTGCTTAGCTAGCGAGAGAATAATGACAGCCACCCTTTCTCTTATTGACTGTCTGTAATGGCAAAGTGATGTCATAAGCAGTCTTTCTGCTCTGCTGCAGACGTCTAGGTTGTATCCCAAATAGCACCCTATTCCATATACAATGCACTACTTTTAACCAAAGCCCTTTGGACCATGGTCAAAAGTAGTGAACTAAATAGGGAATAGGTTGGCATTCGGGACACAGACGTCTAGTTCCTGGTGCCAGAGGTTCTTGGGTTCTGTTTAAGAGAAATTGGCGTTGTCTTATAAAGAGGACTGGTGATGTCTCTCCCCATAAACCTGGGATGTTTTCTTTATTCCGTAATAGAATGGAAGGAAGGTTAATAACCGAAGGCATTTTAACTCAGTCAGGCTTATTGAATTGCTTCAGATGATTGGCCCAAATCCCATGCAGATCTCTGGTAAGACGAAATGTTTCTCCTCTCTTCCTACATTCCCTGCCTCCCTCCCTTCATCGAATTCATATCCCAGGTTTCTCTCTCTCTCTCTCCCTCTGTGTGACAGCTTATTCCGAGGACGTATGTGTGTGTGCGCCTTCCTCCTATCCGTTAGTTTAACTGCTGTGCGTCCAGGTGAGCGGAGCCGTGGTTAATGGGCTGTAAGTGTCCCTGAGAGAGAGACACCATGGAACTTCTCCCTGTCACCCATATCAAGCAGAAAGAATCACACTGGCCCTGTCGTTATGGCTGTCGTTAAAGGCGTCCAACATGGCCACCGTGGTTCATCTTCCTGGGTTAATAGCCATGTTTTAGTGTTATTCGGGGTATCAATTAAAACCCACATCACTTTTATGACCTGTTCTCGGAAGTGTGTGGGTGTGTGTGTGTGTGCACTGCACGTGTGTGTGTGTGTGTATGTTCCTTTTTACTAGTGAATGTAAAAAGGTGTCGAGAAAGTGAACAGTATTCTGGAAAGGTTTTATGTCAGTGACAATATTGTTGTTGTAGAAATCCACATACCCCACACACTGCAGACAGAAAGCAATAGATGACTAATGCAAGACAATTGGATGGGAGAGAGCTTTGTGAAAGCTGAATGTAATAGACTACTCAGTACTGGAATGTGGGCCTTCTCTTCCTGCTGCTAAATCAAGTGTTTCCATTTGGCAGACACTTTATTCTTAGCCCAGTTAGGCTGTGTTTTGTCAATCCACCACAACTGGGACATAGAGAGGTCGATAGACAGAGAGGGAAGGCGGGACATAGAGAGGTCGGGAGACAGAGAGGGAAGGCGGGACATAGAGAGGTCGATAGACAGAGAGGGAAGGCGGGACATAGAGAGGTCGATAGACAGAGAGGGAAGGCGGGACATAGAGAGGTCGATAGACAGAGAGGGAAGGCGGGACATAGAGAGGTCGATAGACAGAGAGGGAAGGCGGGACATAGAGAGGTCGATAGACAGAGGGAAGGCGGGACATAGAGAGGTCGATAGACAGAGAGGGAAGGCGGGACATAGAGAGGTCGATAGACAGAGAGGGAAGGCGGGACATAGAGAGGTCGATAGACAGAGAGGGAAGGCGGGACATAGAGAGGTCGGGAGACAGAGAGGGAAGGCGGGACATAGAGAGGTCGGGAGACAGAGAGGGAAGGCGGGACATAGAGAGGTCGATAGACAGAGAGGGAAGGCGGGACATAGAGAGGTCGGGAGACAGAGAGGGAAGGCGGGACATAGAGAGGTCGGGAGACAGAGAGGGAAGGCGGGACATAGAGAGGTCGGGAGACAGAGAGGGAAGGCGGGACATAGAGAGGTCGGGAGACAGAGAGGGAAGGCGGGACATAGAGAGGTCGATAGACAGAGAGGGAAGGCGGGACATAGAGAGGTCGGGAGACAGAGAGGGAAGGCGGGACATAGAGAGGTCGATAGACAGAGAGGGAAGGCGGGACATAGAGAGGTCGATAGACAGAGAGGGAAGGCGGGACATAGAGAGGTCGGGAGAGAGCTCATTGGCTCAACCCCTGCTAAGGAAACATCTCACATTGGAACGGTATTGTTTAAACGTGCAGAATTGGATATGAAAATATGACGGTTTTCTGGAAAGACTTAAAGGGATACTTTTGGTATTTTGGCAATGCGGCCATTTATTTACTTCCCAAGAGTCAGATGAACCTGTGGATCCCCATTCTTATGTCTCTGTGGCCAGTATGAAGGAAGTTGGGGATACCCATAGACTTCCAGTCATTGTGCTAACGCTAGTTACCATTGGCTCACAAAACTACCTCTAACTTCCTTCATACTGGACACAGAGACATACAAATGTAATCCACTACTTCCACACATCTGACTCTGGGGAAGTAGATTAAGGGCCTCATTGTCAAAATCCCGAAGTATCCCTTTAAATACCCAGATTTAGAAATGGAATGAGATGGTGGGTTATGGGAGTAATGAGGTCTCTCTTTCTCTCTGTCTCTGTCTCTTTCTCTGTCTCTCTTTCTCTCTCTCTCTCTCTCTCTCTCTCTCTCTCTCTCTCTCTCTCTCTCTCTCTCTCTCTCTCTCTCCCCTCTCTCTCTCTCTCTCCCCCTCTCTCTCTCTCTCTCCCCCTCTCTCTCTCTCTCTCTCTCTCTCTGCCTCTCCTCCTCTCTCGCTTTGCCTCTCTCTCTGCCTCCTATGTCTGTCTGTCTCTCTCTCTTAATTACCCTAGCTCTTGCTCT
>NC_088241.1:43937922-43957922 GCF_036934945.1 Oncorhynchus masou masou | reverse complement strand
CGAGGCACTGAGTTAGATGGAGGCGACGATTTGACTGATGGCATTTCAGTGTACATTAACAGCTTTCGTTGCCTTTCGATAAACCACATCAATATGGCTGCTGCCTTGCCTTCTTCATACGGACAGACAGAGAGCTTTACCAGGCTATTCGTTTGTCTTTCATCACATTATGTCAAAACTTCAGCCGCAGCGAGAGGCTGTAATTTGTTAGTTGGCGTCAGACAGAGGCATAATCTGCCCCCATCTAAACCTCTTCTGATGATACCAAACACACATAGCCTATAAACACCTAGCACGACTAGTTCTGCAGATTGTAGAGTGCTATATTGTAAAGCGTATTTTAGACTGACAGCAATACTTGCCGTATCTTGGATTTGGATACGCCAGTGACACTGAAATTCTTTTTCACTGTGAAGTTACACCAAAATGATTCATTATTGTCAACGCATCACTTGCTTGGTGATGCTAGTTTGAGAGGGACTTGTATATGGGATAGCCTTGAAGCTCCAGTCATCACTACAGCACTACAGATAGCATAACTATCTAAATACAAACATCAAATGAGATCGTGAGCGGGTCCTAAATGGCAACCTATTCCCTACATAGTGCACTGCATTTGAGCACAGCCCAGTGGGTCCTTGTCAAGAGTAGTGCACTATATAGGAAATAGGCTACCATTTGAGACGGACACTAAACCCCAGCCTCGGAAGTTTATTTCGGGGGGTGTGGCACCGCTGACAAGGAAGACTAATGTTGTTTTGGGGATGTAAATGCTGGAGTTGTTTAAGAGGTGAGTGGGAAGACATCATGATGAATGGTGTGGTGGTGGAGTACAGCATCTCTCACACACACACACACACACACACACACACACACACACACACACACACACACACACACACACACACACACACACACACACACACACACACACACACACACACACACACACACACACACACACTAGTTTCAAAGCAATGCTAAGACAGCAGCATATTCTGAAACCACATCAGCAGGTGTTCCATTCCCCTCCAACGCACTAAATAGAACCAGAGGACTATTTCTACTGATCTGGGGCCATATTCACAGTGTCTCAGAGTAAAAGTGCGGACCAAGGACAGTTTTACCTTTAAGATGATAATTACACGGACAGGGTGGGACCTGATCCTAGATCAGCACTCCTACTCTGAGTACGATCACGATCTGGATCCTATTACATCAGTGGTCGGTTAATGCCATCCTTTCCCAGCTATGACTAACTAATCTAAGGGTGACTCACTCGCTGAGACTATTGGGTCGCGTTACTGTAGAAGATTGACACCTCTACCCTTTGCGTCTCAGAAACTCCAAACCAGGCTGAAAGGCTTTTCGATGGTAGATGTATTGATACCAACTTACCCAGCCTACCAGCCATTTCAGCCAGAGGGCAACATTTGGGCGCCTCCGATAAACATTACAGGGTTCGGTCCACATGTTTGTGGTTGGTAACCAATATAGAGCGGGTTGAATTCTGGTGAGCGCATCATCACAAGTAAGGGTGTTGACAAACAAAGAACCACCTCTCTGTGTACCTCAAACAGCTGGTAGGGAGGATGGAGCTTTCACAGTCATATCCCTTTTATCAGAGCTGCAGCAACTCCCTAACACACACACACATGCACACAAACACCCAGGCCACCACCGAGTACAACAATTAGAGACCCGGCGGCAAAAGACAGATACAAACCGCTCCACTCCCTCCACTCTTTATCATCTTCATTTTTCTGCTCCATTAAACACTTCCTGTATCATTCCTCCTCTCTGAAGATAAAGAGAAAAACAGAACACACAAAGATAAATGTCACAAGTCCCATTCTTCCCTCCCTCTCTCTCTCTCTCTCCCTCTCTCTCTCTCTATCCCTCCCTCTCTGTCTCTCTCTCCCTCTCTCTCTCTCTATCCCTCCATCTCTCTCTCTATCCATCTCTAACTCTCTGTCTCTCTCTCTATCCCTCTCTCTCTCTAACGCTCCCTCTCCCTCTTTATTACTATCTATCTATCTATCTATCTATCTATCTATCTATCTATCTATCTGTCTCTGTCTCTGTCTCTGTCTCTCTCCCTCTCTCTCTCTCTGTCTCTCTTCCTCTCTCTCTCTCTGTTGCTATCTATCTATCTCTATCGATCTCTCTCTCCCTCTCTCTCTCTCTCTCTCTCTCTCTCTCTCTCCCTCTGTTGCTATCTATCTATCTCTATCTATATATCTCTCTCCCTCTCTCTCTCCCTCTCTCTCTCTCTCTCTCCCTCTCTCTCTCTCTCCCTCTGTTGCTATCTATCTATCTATCTCTATCTATCTATCTTTCTCCCTCTCTCTCTCTCTCTCTCTCTCTGTCTCTCTCCCTCTCTCTCTCTCTCTCTCCCTCTGTTGCTATCTATCTATCTCTATCTATCTATCTCTCTCCCTCTCTCTCTCTCCCTCTCTCTCTCTCTCTCTCTCTCTCTCTCCCTCTGTTGCTATCTATCTATCTCTATCTATCTATCTCTCTCCCTCTCTCTCTCTCTCTCTGTCTCTCTCCCTCTCTCTCTCTCTCTCTCTCTCTCTCCATCTGTTGCTATCTATCTATCTCTATCTATCTCTCTCCCTCTCTCTCTCTCTCTCTCTCTCTCTCTCTCTCCCTCTCTCTCTCTCTCTCTCTCTAGGTTGGTCTCTCTCTCTCTCTCTCTAGGTTGGTCTCTCTCTCTCTCCCTCTCCCTTTGTTGCTATCTATCTCTCTCCCTCTCTCTCTCCCCCTCTCTCTCTCTCTCTGTCTCTCTCCCTCTCTCTCTCTCCCTCTCTCTCTCTCTCTCTCTCTCTCTCTCTCTCTCTGTCTCTCTCCCTCTCGCTCTCTCTCTCTCTCTCTCCCTCTCCCTCTGTTGCTATCTATCTATCTCTATCTATCTATCTATCTCTCTCTCTCTCTCTCTCTCTCTCTCTCAATTAAAATAAGGGCTGTATTGACATGGGAAACACATGTTAACATTGCCAAAGCAAGTCAAGTAGATAATAAACAAGAGTGAAATAAACAATCAAAATGTACAGTAAACATTCCACCCACAAAGGTTCCAAAAGAATAAAGGCACTTCAAATGTCATATTATGTGCAAATAGTTCAAATACAAAAAGGAAAATACATCTGCATAAATATGGGTTGAATTTACAATGTTCTTCACTGGTTGCCCTTTTCTTGTGGCAACAGGTCACAAATATTGCTACTGTGATGGCACACTGTGGTATTTCACCCAATAGATATTGCGTTTGTTTTCAAATTCTTTGTGGGTCTGTGTAATCTGAGGGAAATATGTGTCTCAAATATGGTCATCCATTTGGTAGGAGGTTAGGAAGTGCAGGCAGTGCGCACATTTTGTAGGCAGTGTACACATAGCCTGTCTTCTGTTGAGAGCCAGGTCTGCCTACAGCAGCCTTTCTCAATAGTAAGGCTATGCTCACTGAGTCTGGGGTCTGTTTGTGTTTGTGAACAGAGCCCCACGACCAGCTTGCTTAGGGGACTCCTCTCCAGGTTCATCTCTCTGTAGGTGATGGCTTTCTCTCTTTCTCTCTCGCTCTCTCTCTCTCTCTCTCTCTCTCTCTCTCTCTCTCTCGCTCACTCTCTCTCTGTCGCTCTCTCGCTGTCTCTCTCTCTCTCTCTCTCTCTCGCTGTCTCTCTCTCTCTCGCTGTCTCTCTCTCTCTCTGTCTCTCTCTCTTTCTCTCTCTCTCTCTCTCTCTCGCTCACTCTCTCTCTGTCGCTTTCTCGCTGTCTCTCTCTCTCTCTCTCTCTCGCTGTCTCTCTCTCTGTCTCTCTCTCTCTCTCTGTCTCTCTCTGTCTCTCTCTCTCTCTCTCACTCACTCTGTACATTTGTTACTATTTGATAGCATCGCAGTGGAAAGCCACAATGGAGATGCACAGGGAAGATACAGCTCGCACGCACGAGACAATCGTTGTTTATTCTGAAGGAGCCACACCACTCAAATAATCACACCGGAGGAGATGCTTGTTCTAGCCCCTCAATCTTTCCAGGAATGGAGCAGTCATACATTTTTGAAGATGTTTGTGTCATCGAGTGGATACTCCTCTTTGAGGGATGAGAAATAGGTTGAGTAATTTACAGACTTTGATGTGGGATAAAAAAAAAATGCATCATCACTTCAGGAAAGTAAGTGGCTGTTACAAAAATGCTATCGCTGTTTTATCACTAGAAGGGCAACTTTGCCATAATTCCAGAGAAACAAACCACAAAGTGATGCAAGACGGCTGCTTTATACCCAGACCCTATATTGTAATACTATCTTCTCCTCTTGTTTTAAAAGATGAAAAATAAGTTAAGAGGACTGGCCACCCCTAAGAGCCTGATCCCTCTCTAGGTTTCTTCCCGAGGTTCCTGCCTTTCTAGGGAGTTTTTCCTAGCCACCGTGCTTCTACACCTGCATTGCTTAGCATCTGAGGGTTTTAGGCTGGGTGTCCTGTATGGCTTCATAAATACATTTGATTGATTGAGTTCCGTAACGTTTCACCAGCAGGTGACTCAACATAAAGCGCTGCAACGGCCAGGAGTTTTCTTGCAGTTAGGGAACAATCTGGAATGATTTATTGTTGTTTGAAAACAACCTTTGAACACTATACCTTTTAGATTTTTAAGGAAATGAACAGTATGGTGGTTTGCTAGGAATCAATCAAATATGTTGTTTATAACGGGAGGGTGTTCTATCACTTGGCCTCCATCCCAAATGCCATGATATTCCCTTTATAGTGCACAACTTTTGACCAGGGCCTATAGGGCTATGGTCAAAATGTGCACACTGTGTAGGGAATAGGGTGCCCTTTGGGACCCTTCCGCAGCGTGTGTATCACGTAGAAGGTCAAGTTGCTATCTTATCAGGAGATGGTTTGTGTGTGCATCAGTGAACTTACTAAATACCGGGACGTCTGAATTAAAAGTGGGTTCACACAAAACGTCCGTAGAAGCCGAACACAGATAGCCGGTGTTCTCAGGGTATGCAATCATTCGTTCAGTGGGTGACTCAGGACATTTGAAAGAACACACCTAGCTGCATACTCTTCCATCCTCTAAACTCTAACCTTGGTGGGAGAGAGAGAACCCTTTGAAAAGGAATTGTTCATTGCTTGGATTTCACTTTCACCCAGGAAGTGGGATGAGGGACCTGTAGGCGACTAGTCTTTTCCCCATCTCTTCTCTTCTATTTTAATCAATAGCCCTAATTGATGAGTAGGATTGTGGCTAATATCCTTCATATGTCTTGTGTAATAGGGGTGTCCGAGGGTAGCCCCTTTAAGACGGTGCTTTGAGAGTTGGTGGCGCATTACTCAGGAGCGAGCCCAAAAGCCTGGGTGAAAGCTCGCTGTCACGGAGGTTGCGTCTCTGAGGTTCCCATCACAAAGGGGTGACAGGTGAGGAATGGGTGAGGAATACCATCAAAATGACACCACAGACTCACAGGTGCATACTGCCCCACATAGTGGCTTCTCGAACCATCCCAATGGAAACAACAAATCCCATGCCTTCGCGCTGCCATACCATGTTTACATGGTCTCATGCTTAAAGTAGATGTTAGGTATGATGGATTTATTTTTCCCATCTAGGTGTGGTTCATAAGTCACATTGCTGTGAGCAGAACATCTAAATGCCTCGTGTTGATGAAATAGTAGATATTAGAAATATAAGGGAGTGAGATTCTTCTCACTGATGTATGGTTCTCCAGTCTGCTGGGGATGTAGAAAACTGTGAATTACTGCAAGTTGCTGACCAATGACCCAATACCTCATCCACTTCATTATGGCTCCTCTCTCCCTACGCACATCTGTAATGCCAAGTACATATCTTACATTTTTTAGCTACACTGAACAAAGATATTAACACAACCTGTAAAGTGTTGGTCCAATGTTTCATGAGCTGAAATAAAAGATCCCAGAAATTTTCCATCTGCACAAAAATCGTATTATCCCAAACGTTGGGTACACATTTGTTTACATTCCTGTTTAAGAGCATTTGGCCTTTTCCAAGATAATCCATTCACCTGACAGGTGTGGCATATCAAACAGCTGATTAAACAGCATGATCATTATACAAGTGCACCTTGTGCTGGGGACAATAAAAGGCCACTCTAAAATGTGCAGTTTTGTCACACAACACAATGCCACAGACGCCTCAAGTTTTGAGGGAGTGCACAGTTGGCATGTTGACTACAGGAATGTCGACCAGAGCTCTTGCCAGAGAATGAAATGTTAATTTCTCTACCATAAGCTGCCTCCAATGTTGTTTTAGAGAATATGTGAGTAAGCCCAACCAGCCTCACAAACGCAGACCAAGTGTAACCACGCCAGCCCAGGATCATCTGAGACAAGGCACCCAGACAGCTGATGAGACTGTAGGTTTGCACAACTGAATAATTTCTGCAAAAACTGTCAGAAACCGTCTCAGGGAAGCTCATCTGCGTGCTCGTCGTCAGAGTCTTGACCTGACTGCAGTTCGGTGTGTTAACCAACTTCAGTAAGAAAATGCTCACCATCTACGGCCACTGGCACGCTGAGGAAGTGTGCTCTTCACGGATGAATCCCGGTTTCAACTGTACCACAGATGGCAGACAGTGTGTATGGCGTTGTGTGGGCGAATGTCTTGTGAACAGAGTGCCCCATGGTAGCGGTTATGGTATCGGCAGGCATAAGCAACGAACACAATTGCATTTTATCAATGGCAATTTGAATGCACAGAGATACCGGGACGAGATCCTGAAGCAGATTGGCGTGCCATTCATCTGCCACCATCACCTCATGTTTCAGCATGATAATGCACAGTCCCATGTCGCAAGGATCTGTACACAATTCCCGGAAGCTGATAATGTCCCAGTTCTGCCATGGTCTGCATACTCAAAAGAAATGTCACCCATTGAGCATGTTTGGGATGCTCTGGACGTGTATGACAGCGTGTTCCAGTTGCCGCCAATATCCAGAAACTTTGCACAGCCATTGAAAAAGATAGGGACAACCTTCTACAGGCCACAATCAACAGCCTGATCAACTCTATGTGAAGGGGTTCTGTCTGCATGAGAAAAATGATGGTCACACCAGATACTGACAGATTTTCTGATCCACACCCCTACCTTTTTTTTCAGGTATCTGTGACCAACAGTTGCATATCTGTATTCCCAGTCATGTGAAATCCATAGATTTAGAAGGGCACAAGGTGAGACCCAGATGCAGACACAGGAGGCAGATGGTTAAGGTATTTTTCAGTTTATTTATAATCCAAAAAGGAGTAGGCAAGAGAATGGTCGTGGACAGGCAAAAGGTCAAAGCCAGATTCTGAATCCAAGAGGTAAAGAATGTGAGGGCAGGCAGAAGGGTCAGGCAGGCAGGCAGGAGTCCAGAAAAAAACAGGCAAGGGTCAAAACCGGGAAGACTAGAAAAAGAGAAGAGAAAACAGGAGCACGGGGAAAAACACGCTGGTTGACTTGAAAACATACAAGACGAACTGGCCCAGAGAGACAGGAAACACAGGGATAAATACACTGGGGAAAATAAGCGACACCTGGAGGGGGTGGAGACAATCACAGGGACAGATGAAACAGATCAGGGCGTGAGAAGATTAAGGCCTAATGAATTTATTTCAACTGACGGATTTCCTTATATGAACTGTAACTCAGTAAAATCGTTGAAATTGTTGCACGTTGCGTTTCTATATTGTTTCTGTGTAATACCATCCACATGAGCAACAGAAAATGGGGAGGTAGAGTAGTTGTACAGTGTGACCAGATAATGAACACCGAAGCAAGATAGGATTGGGGTAATGCATGTGGGTCACTCCCTATAACACCTACGGCTACAAATATGACAAGAAATTCGCCTGACATTGATGTTGTATACAGTAAGTGTTATTGGTTGTTCTGCCACCCCCAGATATGCCACTGCTCTTTGTATCACACTGAAAGCCGAGGCAAGTGTGAAGCGAAGCCAACCCTATTCTCCTCCCCAGATTGTTGAAAACGCTAAACAAAAATGAAAGCAAATCAACGCCAGATTTGTTAGTCCCTCCTTGAGTGTTTCATTGTAGACGCAATGAAATCAGTGACTGGCAAGGAATCAGTAAAGCGTTGTCTCAAAATATTCCTGAGTGGGTGCTGCTTCTATGGGCCCTGGACAAAAGTAGTGCACTACATAGGGAATAGCGTGCCAATTGAGACGTAACCTCAGCCAGCCCTTCCCAAGAATAACAAACAGAAACTGTGTGAGTCCCCAAATGGCACCCTAAACCCTTTATGCATCCCAAATGGCATCTTATTCCCTATGTCGTGCATTACTTTTGACCAAGTAGTGTACTGTGTAGGGGATAGGGTGCCATTTGGGACATACACACACTCTTCAATCAGCCTAAAATACGAAGGCTTCTCAACAATTTAATCTTTGCTCACATTTCAAATCTCATCACCTGGCATTATGAAATGAGATAGGACTCCTTTACAATCAGATAAATATGAATCAAGAACAGAAGTAATTGTTGGCCTACAGAATGAGGCGATTTTAGTCACGATAGTAACACATTCCAAAACATCTTCTAAACACTACAAACATTCTCTGGTTTTTGTAGCAATTGTGTGAATGTATTTTTTTATTTTAATTCACACCTAATAAAGTACAAATACTCTTTTAGAATGATAAATGGTGGGAGAATTGGAAAAAATGACACTTACGGTATGATTATTGATGCAGGAAAAACTTTTTTGGCCTCCATTTTTTCTAGTTTGGCCGAGATATTCGCACAGGTTGTCAGATGAAACAAGGTATTCGCAGATTTCTTTAGAGTTTGGATAAAACAACCCAAGACCTCTTAGTCTAAATTCATGCTGACAAGCATACATTTTATTATATGTTTTAAGATGTTTTATGAGATTATTTGAAAAACCACTGATGTGATGACTAATGAGCTAACGAATGTAAACCCAATGGAAGTGTTTTAATACTCAGAATGTGTTTTAAAACAGAAATGAAGTACTCTAAAACACCCAAAGTGTGTTTTTAACCTTAATATTTTTTTTTAAGAGAGTTTTGTGAAAATACTTTTTGGGGGTTTCAGTGCATGTAAAAGGCAGCATCAAAACACAAACTATCTCTCATACAATCAATGGTTTAGAAATACAAATGGTTTATGGCCTAAATATTGATAGATGATGAGGGCCTATGGAGAACAGATTTTTCCACCTTTGTTTTTCAATGCCTTATTTAGACAGATTAGTAACAGGAGTGGCATTACAGTGGTACATTGTGTCTGAAGTTTGACTTACTCAACCACACAGCTACACTGTAAGACATTATACTGGGGTTAATTGAAATTGACACACAAAAAACCCCAACATATACTAAAAATGAATGCAAGCTTTGCAAATCCCGTTGTGTAGCGATAACGCACCTGGCTTAGACACGTCACCCCTCTCCCCACCGATGACCGGGGTTAAATTCCCTGCTCCAGCCCTTCCATCTGTACCTATCTGTGTCCCCTCTGTCATTTCAGACCTGTCTCAATCAAGTGTCAAAATACCCCCCAAATAGCTTTAAAATGATGTATTCAAGTCGTTTCAATAATTTGATCATTTCATTTGACCAAAATAATGTACAAAATAAATACAACTTAATATCTTGCTAAAAATGTAAGTATCTTGAGGATAACCAACGACGAGTGATTGAACTTATTGGAAGTCTTTGGTTTTAATCACCTTGCACTTTCTATCTGGCCACTTGACTCTGCTATTTGAGGCTTGTGGGTAATTAAAAAATGTTTGACTTTCTGATTCTTTCGCACAATGTTGTACGCATGTTTGAAGAAAGAAAGGTATAGTTATATATTAGTATTAAGCTTGTGGTGCCATGAGGTGTAATGGATCACGATGTACAGATATCACAACCGTCAAGCGAATTGCCATTTTGCCCATGCCTGTTTTCAGGTTTCACAATGTAAAAAGCATGTGCAGAATCCTCCATCTTTGCAGTTCAACCTAAAGGTAGTGATGGTGGTTTGAACACTGTGCATGACAATGCATGCCAATGTGGAAAATGATCAAGTACATAAAACAATGTTTAGCATCAAGACACTTCAGACGAAGGGATCTAATTCTGAACTAGACAGGATTCAAAACATTGTAATGGTGTTCAGAAGCATTAGAGAGAGGAAATGACACCAAAACAGAAGGTATCTAATTCTGCTCTTAGCTGAACTTGGTGTTTTTCAACCTCTTCCGGTTGTGCTCCCAGTCCCTGGCAAGGTGTTGCACAACACTTGATTAAAGTGGTGTTACAACACACGGCGTCATATTTCAAAACATCTCAGGATGATGTGTTTCAATACTCCAGCAAAGTTAAGGTTTTGTTTCCATCAAGTTGGTGGCAACTCAGTTGCCACTAGTTTTGGTGTTACAAAGCTCTTCACTTTAACACCATAGCACAATGTCACAGTTTGACCTCTCGGAAGTTCAGGGCTTCACACTCAGGGTCAAAGTTTAATCTAGTGTGGTGTAGTGCAATGCCCTCAACCTCCCAACCCTCTGTTCACTCTCTGCTTGCCCTCTGGGTTGAGTTAACACCCCTCTACACACACAGACACTTCCCCCCTCAGTCCTAGAGCCCTGGGTTGGCGGCAGTGTGACATTCTTGCAGCGTGTGATGGCTGTGCAGGGTTGTGGACCATTAACATGGAACAAAAGCAGAGTAGAGTAGAGTAGAGGAAGAGTGGAGGGGGGGAATGTGGAGTGGAGGAGAGGAGCTGTGGAGGAGCATTGTGGAGAGGAGGCAAGTACATTTTAATGACTCACTGTGTGTGTGTGTGTGTGTGTGTGTGTGTGTGTGTGTGTGTGTGTGTGTGTGTGTGTGTGTGTGTGTGTGTGTGTGTGTGTGTGTGTGTGTGTGTGTGTGTGTGTGTGTGTGTGTGTGTGTGTGTGTGCGTGCGTGCGTGCGTGCGTGCGTGCGTGCGTGTGTGTGCATGTGCGTGTGTTCGTTCCTTCACTCACCCACTCACTCAAAGCTGTGGTACAAAAACTCTAAACTGCCATTGGTAATCAGATGCACATGAAAGATACCAGACATTTTGAATAAATTCGAGGGAGAGGGGCTCGAAAAATGTTGATAATCTGTAAAGGCACGATCACAACTCTTGCTTAACGGCACAACACAGTAATCTGGTCCTACAGGGTAGATAGAAATTATCTTCCTCGGAATGAAAGAGAGAAGGGGTGAATGTTGTGAGACCCTCTCTACAGCCCCATACTACAGACTGACTGTAACACTTAGAGAGATACAGAGAGAGAGAACGAGAGACAAGAAGAGAAAACTAATGATGAAGGCTATAGCATTTCAGACAAGGAGTAAAGAGGGACAGATAATGAAAATGAGAAAGGGAAAAGATAACTAGAAATTGAGGAGGGTTGAAGAAAAGGGAAAATGGATAGAGAGAGAGAGAGCGAGTGAGAGAGAGAGAGAAAGAGAGAGAGAGAGAGAGAGAGAGAGAGGGAGAGAGAGGGAGAGGGAGAGAGAGAGAGAGAGAGGGAGAGAGAGAGAGAGAAAGAGAGAAAACAATGGGGGGAAGTGTGAAAGTGGGTTGCTCATAGACACTTGTAGGGAAGCTGGGTTGACAGATCTGTGCTGTAGCAGAGTTGTGCATTACATTACACACGCAAATGCTGTTTGAAAGCGATCACCACTGCCTCAAAGATTGATGATAGCCTTTTTTCCGTCTCTGGCTGAACCACGCATCCCCATCCAAGCCATCTATATATTTCTTCAAAGACATAATTGATGCCGGAGCAGACTCTGTGTTCTGGGTTATGGAGTGTGATGGCATTTTGACATAGACTGTGGACTTTCTCAGTGTGTGTGTGTGTGTGTGTGTGTGTGTGTGTGTGTGTGTGTGTGTGTGTGTGTGTGTGTGTGTGTGTGTGTGTGTGTGTGTGTGTGTGTGTGTGTGTGTGTGTGTGTGTGTGTGTGTGTGTGTGTGTGTGTGTGTGTGTGTGTGTTAGGGTGCACTGCGAGGTCACAGCAGCAGTTCCAGGGTGACAGAAATAGAGGAGAGGAAACTTCATTGTAGAAACTGAGTCAGTCACCAGTAATCATTCAGTCCGTGCATTCAGACATTTTGCATATCGGATGGAGGCAAATAAAAATTACCTAATTAAACTGTACTTCTGCTGGAGTGCCAGGGGGCTGAGAGAGGGGGGGTGCAGGAGAGAGACATGAGAAGAAGATAGTGAGCGAGAGAGAGAGAGGGGGGGGTGCAGGAGAGAGACATGAGAAGAAGATAGTGAGAGAGAGAGGGGGGGGTGCAGGAGAGAGACATGAGAAGAAGATAGTGAGAGAGAGAGAGAGAGAGAGAGTGAGGGGGGTGCAGGAGAGAGACATGAGAAGAAGATTGTGAGAGAGAGGGGGGTGTGGGAGAGAGACATGAGAAGAAGATAGTGAGAGAGAGAGAGAATGAGAGGGAGAGAGAGGGTGTGCGGGAGAGAGACATGAGAAGAAGATAGTGGGAGAGAGAGAGAGAGAGAGAGAGAGAGAGGGAGGGGGTGCGGGAGAGAGACATGAGAAGAAGATAGTGAGAGAGAGAGAGGGGGGTGCGGGAGAGGGACATGAGAAGAAGATAGTGAGAGAGAGAGAGAGAGAGAGAGAGAGAGAGAGAGAGAGAGGGGGGGGGAGTGCGGGAGAGAGACATGAGAAGAAGATAGTGAGAGAGAGAGAGGGGGGGGTGCGGGAGAGAGACATGAGAAGAAGATAGTGAGAGAGAGAGGGGGGGGGTGCGGGAGAGAGACATGAGAAGAAGATAGTGAGAGAGAGAGGGGGGGGGGTGCGGGAGAGAGACATGAGAAGAAGATAGTGAGAGAGAGAGAGGGGGGTGCGGGAGAGAGACATGAGAAGAAGATAGTGAGAGAGAGAGGGGGGGGGGTGCGGGAGAGAGACATGAGAAGAAGATAGTGAGAGAGAGAGGGGGGGGGGTGCAGGAGAGAGACATGAGAAGAAGATAGTGAGAGAGAGAGGGGGGGGGGCGGGAGAGAGACATGAGAAGAAGATAGGGAGAGAGAGAGAGAGAGAGAGGGAGGGGTGCGGGAGAGAGACATGAGAAGAAGATAGTGAGAGAGAGAGAGGGGGGGTGCGGGAGAGAGACATGAGAAGAAGATAGTGAGAGAGAGAGGGGGGGGGGGTGCGGGAGAGAGACATGAGAAGAAGATAGTGAGCGAGAGAGAGAGAGAGAGGGGGAGTGCGGGAGAGAGACATGAGAAGAAGATAGTGAGAGAGAGAGGGGGGGGGTGCGGGAGAGAGACATGAGAAGAAGATAGTGAGAGAGAGAGGGGGGGTGCGGGAGAGAGACATGAGAAGAGGATAGTGAGAGAGAGAGAGAGAGAGAGAGAGAGAGACATGAGAAGAAGATAGTGAGAGAGAGAGCAATAGGAATGCAACCTGTTTCCAGTCAGTGTGAATTCCCATCTCCAGAGCCGTTTACAGGGGGATCACTGTGCTCTGTGCTTTACATGCAGGACTGGAGCAGCAGCATACTATAGATCAAAGTACAATGGCCCTGTGGACGCCTTAGTGTTCCCCTCTTATGTTCCCCTCTGTCTGATGAATGGGGAGTGTCACCAGCCACAATCCATAGCACCGCACAGGGGGTGTGCATGTGGGCGTGTGTATATGGCTGTTGTGATGTGTGTGTCTGTGTGTGTCTGTGTGTGTCTATGTGTGTCTGTGTGTGTATGGGGGCAGGGAAAGAAAAGGGGCTAAATTGACATGATTATTACATTGCCTTTGGGGTGTAATTGTCCGGCGTGCATGGCTGGGGCACACGGGAGAGCAGCTGGCAACCCCCCCCCCTCTATCTTTCTTTATTTCTCTCTCTCTCCACTCTCCCACTCTGGGTGATAAATCATTGGGCTAAATGTTCCAGGATGTTCGAGGGGATCAACACAGTCAAAGGGAGGGAGAGACTGGGTTTTCCAAACAAAGGCTACATTACATCTGCTGTGTCTTTAATTGGCAATAAAATAGTTGTTATTTAATACAGACTTGAAAATTGCAGCCCAACCAACTTAAATGGCACTGCCTTTTGCAATTAGACACACTTTTCAATTGCACTTAAGAATATTAATACTCCTCTCCTCTCCTCCTCTCCTCTTGGGGTGGTCCATCAGTGGTATGTTGTGCTGACCGTGCCATTCTAATTGTGTCCTGGGGCATTTCTCAATGCGTCTCTGTTAACCATTAACCAGCCCCTGCATCGCGTGGAACTTGTTTAGAACCTGTTCATGAGGAGCCCGACGCTATCCATGGCCTTGTCAGGTCTCACAACCCATCCTCAAACACACACACACCCAAGAACAAACGTGCATGCACACATGCACACACACACATACACACATGCACACACACAAATACCCTCTCAACCCTCCCTACACAGAAGCACTGTTTGGCCATGGTCATCAAGGCCAGGTGACTGATAAGCTGGGTGATGATAATTTGGAGCTTCATCTACTGGCCTTTGTAAACACTGATAGTCTGTTAGTCACTTCGACAAGGTCCCAGTCCCAGGACCCCTCTGTTAGGGAAGGAAAGGTTATCATCTCCTGGCCTGCCTAAACTGGAATGCTAAAACTGGCCCTGGTCCAAACCATGTGAGTAGAAAAACCCAAAGTGACCTCTCTGTCTTAAAACCATTAAGGACACATTAAACAAGCTTCTAGATCAGAACAAATTATTCGTATTCTTTCTGAATAGTCCTTTTGTGAAAATATTCTCAATAGAAATATTCATAAAAATTGCTTGTGGCCTCATAATGGTGGGTGTTGTTGCAGGACGGCATATTATCCCCAGGGGAGGGGGGGGGTGGAAGATGCATAGCTTTCTGGTCACCCCCAGAAATCACCACCCTCTGCCTCAAAAACAAAGAAAACATTTCATTCTGTCTGAACAGAGTGCCGGCAGTGTATCTGAACTGGCAGAGCGAACACACACAATCACATCTATTACAAAGCGTTTCATTATCCTAATATCTGTCGTTTATTAGGCCAATATAGGCCTTCATATATTGAGGAATGGTGCTGTGGTTCTATAAATTGCTCAAGTCAGTTTTTCAGGACGCATGTTATGTTATTGGGGGTAGTGCTGTAGCTTCAGTTAGCTGTGTTAGCGCTACTCCATATTCATACTTCAGACGTGTTTGTACTACAACCCCGAGGTCCCTAAAATCCTCTCTGAATTCTATTGAAATAATAAAGCAATATCGATAATATCTACTTGATTTATGCCCCATGTCCTAATATCCCGCATACCACATGAGGCGTTTTTATTATAGCGCCGGGAAAAAAGGCTTATTTGAAATCTGTTTGCAATACCTTTTAAATGGAATAAGATATCAGGTTATTATGGCGTTTTCTGGGCCCGGATGAGGATCCAATAATAAAACAGGGTAGTGAAGTGGAGGCTTTAATAAAGCGACATGATAACACAACTCAGTATGCATACAAAGCACAACTGTAGATGTGTAGAGCATAATACTGTTTCCAAACCCATTATTCTTTTAATGGCTGCCAACAAAATTCTCCCAGTGAGTTTCTTTCTTTATGTAAAAAAAAAAAAGACTTCTGCTAACTTTTGAAAATGAGTTTCTCTGAGTATCTTTAAGGTCATTGATGAGACATTGAGGCAAGTTGTCATGGAGCTGCGGTGAAATAAAGACAAAGAAACTCCTAGGGCCTTATCTCTGAGAACACCGCTTTCACTAGAACGGAAAGTGCACCAAAAATCTCCTACACTCTGTAATGCCCGGGGTGTAGTGGAGGAAGAAGTCAGGCGCAGGAAGCAGAGAGTTCAGGGTAGCGGTACTTTTAATTCACCACACAGGTGAAACCGACGCCAACCCAAACAAATGCCCCAAAACACGGGGAACTAAACAGTCCAGAAAATACACACATCCACGGACAACCGTGACCTACAGTCATGCACAAAATGTACACAGAGAATAATCCCGCACACCCAGTAGGCCGGCCGGCTGGATAATAAAGCCCCACCAATAAACCTAATTAAACACAGGTGTAACTAATAAACAGACAAGGGGGAAAAAAGAATCAGTGGCAGCTAGTAGGCTGGTGACGACGACCGCCGAGCGCCACCCGAACAGGAAGGGGAGCCACCTTCGGTAGGAGTCGTGACACACAGAACATTCCCCCAGTCTATCAGAGGTCTATCCGACTCACACACCAGTCGTGCACTATTCAGACGCGGCCTCCGAATCACACACCAGTCTTGCACTATTCAGACGCAGCCTCCGACTCACACACCAGTCGTGCACTATTCAGACGCAGCCTCCGACTCACACACCAGTCGTGCACTATTCAGACGCGGCCTCCGACTCACGCACCAGTCGTGCACTATTCAGACGCAGCCTCCGACTCACACACCAGTCGTGCACAATTCAGACGCGGCCTCCGACTCACACACCAGTCGTGCACAATTCAGAAGCGGCCTCCGACTCACACACCAGTCGTGCACTATTCAGACGCGGCCTCCGACTCACACACCAGTCTTGCACTATTCAGACGCAGCCTCCGACTCACACACCAGTCTTGCACTATTCAGACGCGGCCTCCGACTCACACTCCAGTCGTGCACTATTCAGACGCGGCCTCCGACTCACACACCAGTCGTGCACTATTCAGACGCAGCCTCCGACTCACACACCAGTCGTGCACTATTCAGACGCGGCCTCCGACTCACACACCAGTCGTGCACTATTCAGACGCAGCCTCCGACTCACACACCAGTCTTGCACTATTCAGACGCGGCCTCCGACTCACACACCAGTCGTGCACTATTCAGACGCGGCCTCCGACTCACACACCAGTCGTGCACTATTCAGACGCGGCCTCCGACTCACACACCAGTCGTGCACTATTCAGACGCGGCCTCCGACTCACACACCAGTCGTGCACTATTCAGACGCAGCCTCCGACTCACACACCAGTCGTGCACTATTCAGACGCAGCCTCCGACTCACACACCAGTCTTGCACTATTCAGACGCAGCCTCCGACTCACACACCAGTCATGCACTATTCAGACGCAGCCTCCGACTCACACACCAGTCTTGCACTATTCAGACGCAGCCTCCGACTCACACACCAGTCGTGCACTATTCAGACGCAGCCTCCGACTCACACACCAGTCGTGCACTATTCAGACGCAGCCTCCGACTCACACACCAGTCTTGCACTATTCAGACGCAGCCTCCGACTCACACACCAGTCGTGCACTATTCAGACGCGGCCTCCGACTCACACACCAGTCTTGCACTATTCAGACGCAGCCTCCGACTCACACACCAGTCGTGCACTATTCAGACGCGGCCTCCGACTCACACACCAGGCTTGCACTATTCAGACGCGGCCTCCGACTCACACACCAGTCATGCCACGTGTACAAACACTGACACACATTCCACCTCTATCTCTACGGATAGTTGTGTGGGGAACGAACACCCACAGACACACTGTTCAGAGTCTGACACTACGTCTGAAATGGAGCCCTATTCCCAATGTGTTGTACTATTAAAGTAGAGCCCTGTATGTGGAACAGGGAGCTATTTGGTGTCATAACCAGCCATATAATAATGCAATATATGTCACAACAGGTCTAAATGTGTGTGTCCTGACAGTGTTATGACCATATTATGACAAGTTATGACAAGTTATGTCAGCTGTTATGTCATATTTTGACATGGTTATGACCATGTCATAACGTGTTATGACGCTGGGTGTCAAGTATAGTTTTACCCAATATTGTGATTAAAGATTCACAGTTTGTACATATTTATCCATTTCTTTGTGAAATGATATGGGTTATTATGGGATAGACTCAATTAAAATATTACAATAACAAATGTCTGCAATTGGGTAAATATTTAATCTAACAGTGTGTAGATTTATTTTCATCTATTTCAAAAAGAACCACCATTAAGTCTTTGAAGCTCTGAGGCGCTGAGGATCCCAGCGGATTAACAGTTATGAATTGAACAGCACGCTAACATGAACAATCAGCTGTTTTTTGCTCTCTTCAAAGCATGTTCGAAAGGACTATGACAGTGTTTACCATTAGCACTGATGAGAACTGCAGTAATATGCAACGCTGTGTTATTCTTGTATGTTTGGTCAAATGTAAGAGCTATGTTTTGAAAAGGAACCGTCACAATGTAGTAGTTTGGCTTCCGTACCTCTCCTTGCCGCAACCTGGGCTCGAACCAGGGAGCTTCTCAACACATCAACAACTGCCTCCCACGAAGCATCGTTACCTTCCACTCCACAAAAGCCACTAGCCCTTGCAGAGCAAGGGAAACAGCTACTTCAAAGTCTCCGAGTGAGTGACGTCAGAGACTGAAACACTACTAGCGCGCATCGCTAACAAGCTAGCCATTTCACGCCGGTTACGTCAACACATAGCTCAATCTGTTTCTGATCTGAAGTTGTATTACATTTGAACAAAGTGGACCTTTGCAAGCCGTGTTGAATATGTTTATGTAGTTGCATTGCCTTACGTTACTTCAAATACTGTACGGCTGTGTATTAATAACCCCTTGAGGTATACACACAGAACATCTGTGAGTACAGAAGACACACTGACCACGACAATGTTCTGTAACAGGTCGAAGGGTGAATTGCACCATTGCAGTCTGTTGACATTTGTATTAAACAAGATTACAAATGTAGTTCGCTACGGTTTTGATCACAAACTTCTCTCATTTTTTTTGACTTCTCTTATTCCCTCTGAACCTCACATAACCCACGGTGTGAATTCTGCTTAAGCAAGCTCTCTTCAAAACACGTATGGCTCTCGGTAGAGAAACCTCGCCCATGTTAAAGGATCCAGCCATGTCTCAATTCCAAACAGTGTGTCACTTAACGGAGCCAAGTAAAACATTCCACATTCTCCAGCCTCAGTACTCAGCGGAACTCTGGGGAGTTCTGTGTTCATCGTCCGAGATCATCAGAACTCCCCTCTAAACCAGACGGAATGTCAAAAACAGTGTCATTCTGAGAATATTACTTAGAGCATCTTCGGCATTGGTCGTTGTTTTGGGAGTCTGAGTTAACGCTGATACTTGTCACCTCGCTCTTTTAGTTTCATTTCACTTAGACATCAAGTTCTTCAATGCCATTCCCCCATTTCTTTATGAAATGTGTTTGCAGTTATTGTGCTGTCTATATTTAACTTGTAAATCCAAGCAGTATGTTCTGTTCCTCTTTTCACTGCTGTCGATGCCCTTCAGCAGCCTCGTTACATAATGGTGAGAGGACACACCTGTCTTCAAGGAGAGAACATGCTTTAAATAAACCTTGTTATTCCTCTCAAAGTTCTCTGACAGAAAAGTACAGAACAGAGAGAAACAGTGAGAGTGAGCAGAGAGAGAGAGAGCGAGAGAGAGAGAGAGAGGGAGACTCTTAAGGGCTCTTGCTTATTCTTAAGGAATTACAATGTCAAACCTTGATTTTCAACATAGCTGTTAAAGAGAGATTGTGTCTGACATATTGTTTCTGGGTCCAGAGCTGAGAGGGTGGAACATATTACAGTAAAGGTCTTCAGTCCAACAAACCCCATTCTCATCCGTCCTCATTGTCAACAATCTAGCAATTGGATGTGCCACATACATAACATTACGATGTGATATCCTTTAGTTTTTACCAAAATGAGAGCAGCTCAGCCAGCTACAAGTCGTGCATCACTGCCACGGGCAATGTGATGTTAAATCGATAAAGGACATGTTTGCTTGGGTCAGACGGTGGCCAATGAACTAACGCTAGAACAAGACAAATTAAGTGTCTGCTTAGCTGAGCTGCTGCACTGCCCGGGCCCTCGCCTGCCTCAGAGCCCCGCCCGCCCCGCCCCGCCCCGCTCCTCACCTGCCTCAGAGCATGAAGGCTATGCTTATTGGGAAAACAGACTAGACAAGAAACCATG